>NC_056744.1:982823586-983123586 GCF_019279795.1 Protopterus annectens
AAACACACACTGTTGCTGTAACACGTCTTCATTTGTAACAGCGATTTTTAAAAAAAAATATATATATATATATATATATATATATATATATATATATATATATATATATATATATATATATATATATATGGGTCCCCTTCAGTAGATCGAACATATTACAAATTTGAATCTCATACAGTCGACACCATATGTTTGAACTTGTAAATGTTTGATCGGACTGAATGGAGCTCTCCATACAGTGCGGAACAGGAAGATTTCCCTTTTCCGCAATGTAGTGCGATCTCGGAGTTGGTATATTTAAGTATGGGAGGTGTGGGGGGTGAAGCAGTTTAATTTTGTTTTTTGTTGTTTTTTTCTTTTTTTACTGCAGTGTTCGAACTATTACAAGTTCGAACATATGGTCTCGGCCATATGTGGTTCAAACTTGTAATATGTTCGATCTACTGAAGTAGATCCATATATATATATATATATATATATATATATATATATATGTATATATATATATATATATATATATATATATATATATATATATATATATGTGTGTGTGTGTGTGTGTGTGTGTGTGTATGTCTATATACAACACACAAAAGGTTCCACAAAGCTTTCTCCCTAATGTTGTATGCCTCTATTGCATGATATGTTTGAAAAAGCAACATTAACTCCCAGACCTCAGATGGTGTAGTGATACATTCCTCTGACTGTAGTGTTCAGGGGCATGGTTTTAACACTTTGGACTGTTGTTTTTTTTTTTTTATTTAATGTTAAATGACCTGAGTGCAGGATATGTTTATTAAAGTAATACAAATTCTCACAGCTCACATGATAGAGCGGCATTTTGCTGTGATTGTAGAGGACAGCATCCAGGGTTCGAGACTTGGCAGGGCTGACTATTTTGTTGCTGGGCAGAACAAGGTCTGATGGATACAGACTGATTAAGGCACAATTAAGCATATTATACTTATAATGTTATATTTAAGCAATAACCCACAGTTGGGTGTGGGTAATGCTAGATTTACCCACAGTTGGTGTGGTTTGGTCATGAGGACGAAGCCCGAGTGACCAAACAAAGCCAACCATGGGTAGATCCAGCACTGCCCACACCCAGCCATGGGTTATTGCTATTATACAATGACCTTATTTAAGAAAACAATACTTACCTTTCTTAAATAATGTCATTGTATAATGTCTGTATGCTGCCCTTCAGCGGTTTTCCGGTATCCCGGGGCATTTCTGATGTACTGCGCAGTCGTAAGGGACATTTTCCCACACTTATGCAGTACATCAGTGCTGTGCAGAGGTAGCAACAGAGATAGGAAGAGCTCCATTGCTGTTTTTTAACATTTCTCGGTATGTTATATGAGTTGAGGAACTCATATAACATAGTGAAATATATTAAAAAAGCAATGGAGATTTTCCCTTCTCTGTTGAAAGGAAGATCTCCACTGCATTTGGTTTGTATCTTGCTATGTTATACGAGTTCTTCAACTCACAAAACATAGCGAGATATGTTAAAAAACGCAATGGAGATCTTTGTTTCTCCATTGCTATCTCTGCAGAAAAAAATACAAAGAACAAGAGATATACAAAAGGAAAAAGTCCAGGCAACCGGACCTTTTTCCATTAGTATACTCTCGGATTTGCAACAGGCACTGTGGTTGGGCTGGCCAATTAGTGTACACGCTTTTGTATATTAATGGCCAGTCATTGCATAATATAAAATACTATTTATGTACACATTATAATTTTGTTTACCTTCCATGACATCCCCCTATGTGCTTTCATTACATTATATTCTTGTGTGACTATACTGTATGGGGCACTTGTGTTTATATGGGGGTTTCACATCTTTTCTACACTGACATCTCACTTTTGGAACTGCTACACTACCCTGGTTGACAAAATAATAGTTGCTACATAATTTAAGTTTACTAAAATAATTTTAACACTACTTTCACAAGGGAAAATGTGCTGCCTGCTGTGGGACTCAAACTGTACACGTCTGCATGTAAAGCGTAAGTCTAACCACTAAACTATTGAGGCCTAGAAATCGCACCTTTCTATTTTCATTTAGCTCCTATGGGATGTTTAAGCTATGCTAAGGAAACAGCTATAATGTACACATCCACTTAGCTATACTTAAACATTCCATAAGGTATTACAAATAAGTATATATTATTATTATATTTGTAGGTTATATGGGTGTGTATTGAGGTGTTCTGACAACTACTTGGGACTGTATTCGTGAAATACTGGCATTGATTGGGCTTTCCGGCTTCTATGTTTGTTTCATGCTACTGCATGACATGTTCTCTATCAACTTTGTGTGTTTGTGGGGCTGTGCTTGTGCTTTTTAATTGTTTTTTAACTGTTGGGGGATTTATCCCCTGTTATGTGTGCATTTGCACACATTTCCTGCTTTTGCAGGATGCAGAAGTGCTGTACGGTGCTTTAGCAATACAGGGGGTGTAACACAACCCCTGTACTGCTTTACTCTTGTCGTTTTAATTTCAGTGTCCGCAGACACTGAAATTATCAATTTTACATTTCAGTGTCCGTGGACACTGAAATACTGGCATAAGATTAGAGCAAAGCTCTACTATTATACCAATACGGCTTAGAAAGTGCTGTACGGCACTTTCTGAGTGCAGGGGACATGTTTAGTGTATGTGCACTGCTCGGACACACTCCCTGCTCTCATACATGGATTGTGTCCATGTAGAGAATACAGCAGCGCACCTTCACAAATATGCAAAGCACCCTGCTGTTCTACACAGGCACTATCAGCTCCATGCAGGAATAGCACTATACCTGCATGGAGTTTAATGAATCCAACGTCACAACTATATTATATGCAATGAAACTATGGCTGGACATCTTCCCTTATGTATAGACATACACACTCTGTAAGTTACACCTATTTCAGCAAATCTCTAACAGACAAGACATTTAGGTAATCTATCACATAGAGAAAAAGGCTCATATGCAAACCAAATTCCTCAACTCTCACATAAAATGTTAACTTTCATATTTCAAATTATATATGAACAATGCTATTTGAATAAATAAATTTGATTAAACCTATTGAATAAAGGCTGCATCCAGTGCTCATCACTGCTTAAGGTTCCTAGGACATTGTTGATCTAGGTTGTCATATTGATGTCATATGGGGGAGCCAGTTCAGAAGATGCTGGGCAGTAAATATCAACAGTCAGATCTTCCCATATATTGATTCTAAGGAAATGGATCCTCTATTGCCCAAACAGTAGGTCCATATACTACCACAGCTGGTAAAACCTAATCAAACTTTCTTGCTTGCTTGCTCCAGAGATTAGGGCATATGTTCTCGCCATATAAAATACAATTCTCTGGCTATGAAGTAACTGCAACAATTGCTAATGTTTGAACGTAAAACTGCAGCAGTGCCAAAGAGTGAGAAATATACTAACATACCAACAAAGTTCTAGTGATTGAAATCCATTAATACATTATAATGATGTACAGAAAATATCTACTCCTACTGTTATCATTTCTGAGGGACCCATGTACAAAAACGTAATGCCTCTGGAAAGTAATTCAGTTCTAAAATATTCAGGACGAATGAGGCTAATTTGTATATGCATAGTGTGTTACTATATATTCCACCAATGAAACTACATTCACAGCCTACAGTGATCTTGTAGGATATATTCACAGCTGTGGCTACCTTAATAGAAATGTGATCCTTCCTAATGTGCTTGTTTCCCACCTTTCCTGTAACTAGTCTAGTCCAGATACAGATTTGCTGTATCCAGGACTGTTTGTAAGCTTCTGAGCCCCCCAAGCTTTTCTGTGTAGGAGAGAAGCCTTCTAGCTCATCAGTGGGAGTAGTAAGCACTAGGTAGCTTTTCTACCACAAGAATGGTTTCTGGCCCAGAAATTATAATTTATTGGCTGTTTGGGCTGTTTTTCCATCTCTTTCAACCTTCTGGTTTAAAAGCCCACATTTGCCCTTGTTTCCCACCTTTCCTGTAACCAGTCTAGTCCAGATACAGATTTGCTGTATCCAGGACCGTTTGTAAGCTTCTGAGCCCCCCAAGCCTTTCTGTGTTGGAGGAAAGCATTCTAGCGTATCAGTGGAAGTGATAAGCACTAGGTAGCCTATCTACCACAAGATCCACGTACAGATTCTTAGTTTTAGCACTTGAATTTGCTTATTTGTGTTCAGCACTTGTTCAGAACTTGTTGTTAGCACTAAATAAGCTACAAATTACTACAGCACTCAATTTTCCTCTTTACCTAGAGGAAAACAGTTTGTGTACTTACTTTCCTTACTTGCTTAGAGAAAAACAGCTCTTATACTCACTTTCCTCACTTGTCTAGAGGAAAGTAGTTTTTTATTCAGGCATGTCCAAAGGACAGCTCCCAGTGTTCTCTGCTGTCTATCTGATTAATATGGGCATCTTGGGGCAATGTAGCAATTGCCTCATGTACACAGACAACCCTCTCCTCCTACCACCCAACACCACAACCTGTTAGAGATGCACTTATCTAGCCAAACTGGAGGTAAAGCTCTCTCCAACCAAGACTGAACTTGACAGTCAAGAGGAGAAGGTAAACACTTACACCACACCACACTCATCACATAGTCCCACTAAACCTACACCACCAAAATCCACACATAGAAACACAAAAACATTAATGGAGGCTCTCAATAATAATCTGCTCAAGCAACAGAGATCTCCAAAGCAAAAACACAAGCAACCTACACCCCCAACACAACCCAAATGACACATAGCCCACAGACTCAGTGTGCCACTCAACCACAGCCCATAAGGCAAAACAACGTACCCAACACACTAGTCATAGGTGACTCTATAGTCAGGCACACTGATGTCTCACTCACCAGGCTAAACAAGGAGAAGGTTACTGTCAGCTGCCTGCCAGGTGCCAGGATCTGCCACATAACCCATGCACTCAGGTCATTCCACAAGTACAAATATGACTCTGTCATTGTCCATGTTGGTGTGAATGACCTGAGATGTACCTCCCTGGACTACATGGAAAGAGACATGGAAGAGCTCTCCGATCTTGTAGCTCAGGCAGGTATGACCCTAGCCCTGAGTAGCATCCTGCCATTGCCCAGAATGATACCACAGTACAAGGGCAAAATTATTGACTTCAACAACTGGCTAAGCTTCTGGTGTCATTCTAAAGGGATCCAGTATCTGTCTGCTAGGGACGACATGGTCGACAGACCACGATGCTTTGCCACAGATGGCCTGCACCTGTCACTCCTGGGATTCCGGATACTGGCTAAGGCTCTTGCTGCCACTATAGTGCCTTTTTTAGGCAAGGTTCAAATGAAAAATTCACCACCGTAACAGGAACAAGCAAGGAAAAACTGAGGGTAATGCTAATCAATGCTAGAAGTCTAAATCTCAAAATGCACTCCCTCAAGGCACTCCTTAAAATGGAGAACATCGATATCTGTGCAGTGACTGAAACCTGGTTCAAGGCTCCAGAGAGCACCCCTGCATTACCAGGCTATAACTCATACCACACTTTTCAGCCACCTAACCTGGACAGGAACACCAAAGGCAAAGGTGTGTCCATATTCATTAAGGATATCCACACCTCCAGGCTAGCTACTCAGCATAATGCATCCAAGGTTATCCAAGTGCAACTAACTCTGGGAAAAACTGCAATCCAAACTGTAGCTTGCTACAGATCCCCTGCTATGCCCCAGGATTCCCACTCCTCTTTTCTTGATATACTGGAAAATATTAGGGTTCAACCAAACACCCTAATAATGAGCGATTTCAACTACCCCACCATTAACTGGGAAAACTACTCATGTACCAACTCCTTCACTCAACGCTTTCTGGAATTCATAAATTCCAATGCCCTGGATCAACTTATCCACACCCCCACCAGGGGCAACAATATCCTAGACCTAGTCATTTCCAACATGAGTGATCAGTGTTCCACACCTGAAATCAACTCCTCATTGGTCAGATCCGACCATAAGCTAATCACCCTAGATATCCACATCCCGCCCCCCACCCCCACCCCCCCATTAAGAAAAGCATGGTAAAAAATTTCTCCAAAGCCAGCTTCATGCTTCTTAAGACAGAAGTGGTGAACTTCATGACACCCATGCAGATGGAGTTACGACTGCTGAATACTACACAGATGCACTGTATAAGCACTTACACGAGTGCATGGATCGTGGTATCCCAAACAGAACCAAGATGCTATCCTCCAAAAAAAGGAAGGCAATCTGGTGGTCCCCTGCCATAAACAAACTCTACAACAGAAGGAAAAAACTGTTGCAAAAGAGTAAAATCCCATGAGTAGAGGAGTTCCCTGGTCAGCCTCAGTAAGAAGCTAAGATCCCTTATAAGATCCTCCAAAGCTAGCTACGAAAACAAAATCGCAACTGATTCTAGGGACAACCACAAAGCATTCTATAGCTATGTCAAGAATCTTAATGGCAATACCCAGATCTGCTCTGAGTTACAGCACAATGGCATGAAAATTACAGAACCAACTGATATTGCCAACAGATAGGTTCAGTGCTAACTTTACCCCCCTCTCACCCCCTAAAGGACCCATATCTATATAGGAAGAATGCAGAGTCCCTGTAATCACAACTACGCAGGTAAAAGCTGCACTCTCTAACGCCAAAAACACAGCATCCATGGGACCGGACAACATCCCAGGCTGCGTTTTACATGAACTTCAGAACGAACTTGCTCCCCACCTAAGCACCATGTTCATTCATAGTCTCACATGAGGCTTTGTGTCCAATGAATGGCGCACAGCAACAGTCATCCCACTCCACAAAGAGGGAGCCACCACTGATCCCGGGAACTATCAGCCTATTAGCCTGATGAGCCTGCTCTGTAAGGCCATGGAACGTATCATCATGGAACTCATAAACAAAGACATTGGTAACCTCCAAACTCTGGACCCTATCCAGTTCTGGTTTGTGAAAGGCAGATCATGCCTCCTGAAACTGATCAACTTCTTTGAGGCAGTCACTAAAGCTGTAGACGAGGGTAAGGTGGTTCACACAGCCTATCTTGACCTCGCCAAGGCTTTTAACATCATCCCCCATTCTGGAATTATAGCTAAACTCACTAAACTAGGTATAAATCCCTACATCACAAGATGGGTTGCCAATTGGCTCATTGACAGAACCCACACTGTAAAAGTTGCAGACTCCAAATCTGACTTCAAACCAGTGACAAGTGGAGTACCACAGGGTTCAGTCCTGGGACCTCTCCTGTTTGGTATCTACTTCTCTGAAATACAGGCTAACACAGAAGGCCTTTGGCTAATGAAGTTCACAGATGACTGCAAACTAGGAGCCATAGTTGATTCCCCAAATGATGTAGACATCCTACAGAAGGGCCTCACTGAGACAGATGATTGGTGACAGAGCCATGGCCTCAAGCTCAATGCCAAAAAGTGCATTGTCATCCACTTTGGTAAAAACTCTGTACCCATGAACTACCACATAGACATCAGTCTACTTAACGCCGAATGTGTGATAAGAGACCTGGGGACCCAGGTGGACAGTAGTCTCTCCTTTGATAATCAGATTGCCACAGTAGTCAGGAAATCCTTCTACGTGGCACACCTCATCACAAAAGTTTTCTCATCTAGGAAAAAAGAGATCATTGTTACCCTCTACTCGACATTCATTAGACCCATTATAGAGTACAATGCCCCTTTTGGAATGTACCTCACAAGACATCTGCAGCAGCTGGAAAGGCCACAGAATTACCTCACAAAAAGGATTACTGGCCTCAAACAGATGCCCTACACTGACCGTCTCAAAAAACTCCAGCTTTACTCCGTAGCATATCGCCTACACTGAGGTGATCTCTGCCTAACACATAAAGCTATGTCAAACCCAGAGCTGTTGGACATGCTACACCTAAAGAAATCCCAATCCCTCCAAGCTACACGCTCTAGGGACCTAAACCTTGTCACCACAACATACTCTGGAATAAGCTACCTATCTATGTCAAGCAAAGTTCCTCATCAGCACTCTTCAAGAAAAATCTTGATAAGTGGATGGGAAATAGGAAATACACCCTGGGGATCACTTCTGTGGCTCTGCTCAACAGGGGCACAGGAAAACAACTTTCTTCGGTGGCATAAGCCAGGGAACCTTGTTGGCTATTACTTAGGCTCTTGGGCCAATAGCCTAGTACCTACCTATGAACCTATAAGATCATAGGAAGTTACTAGGCTATTGGCCCTGAGGCCTGTATAAGCCCAGCCAAGAGTTTAGCCCATGTTTAAATAGGTTTTATATACTTGTAAGCTATATTTTCAGTGTTATTCCACAAAACGCTTCCTTTATAAATGTGCAAACAACAGTTTCAGAGTCTAGTGCATTCCACAGTTTCTGCAGCTTCCAACAGTGAGATGCAATAACATTTTTGGCAGCTGTGACGTGTAACAAGTTGTGTTAATGGATGACTTTAAGACTGCAAGGGGATTGGTATATCCCAGTTATGGCACTAACTGTAGGCTGATTCCAATAGCTGTTTCTGCTGCTGAAGAGAGGAAGCTAGTTATCCACTATTGCCTGAGTGATAAAGTGAAGATATAATGTGGGGTCTAGCCAAATTCCTTCATAGTTAAAATTGCAGATCTGAGCAACAATGCCACAAAGGGTTTCCTAGAGTTGCAGCATAGCAGTCTATTTTAATCTTTATGAAGCACAAACAACTATACCAGAAGATTTCTTGGTGTTAATTGCTAATATATTACTGCAGGTCCAATTCAGAGCACTTCAAAGGCATTGTGTAACTCTCTCCTTGTACTACCGTAGCCACTCTGAGGCCTTCATTGCAGTCAAGTCATCTGCATACAGTACAGTTTTAAATTTTGGACTGGCTAATGCAAGGTTATTAATGAAAAGAGAAAACAGTATGGGCTGAAAGACAGATTCCTGAGGTACTATGGATTAAACAGACCTAGTTCTAGGAAAGCTGTGCCAACCAACTCTTGAAAGGTGCTGTATGCAAGGTAATTCTGGAAATGATAAATAGGTCTTTTGCCAAAAACAGTTTGGACCCTCCCTATAAGTAATGAATGATTATTTACTTCAAATATACTTTCAAGTTCATAAATATCATGCTTGTCAGTACGTTGTTCCAAGTTTTCATAATAGTATCAGTGACTGTTACTCTATGAATAATTAATGTGTGGCTGGTCAGGTGTTATTTGTCAATACTTGATTCCCTGAATCTACTTTTCTCAGGCAGTTTCCTGTCTATAATAATGTGCACTATAACTTCAAAGTTCATAGAGTACGGCAGACACTTTTGCATGAAACTGCCTCCTTACTTACAATTCTATGTGGAGTTAATATATTTAGGTAAGGGGGTGTGGGGGTGAAACTCTTCACATGGTGGGGCACAGGGGTCTTGGCATCCTTCAAAAGTACTGTTTTGCTGTGTGTTAGGGTTTATGGGAAGGTGAATTTTTTAAATACCTTTATTATATTGACATAAGCACGCATGAACTAATAGAAAAGAAAACAAACCACATTAACATTTTCCATTCACACAAAATATACATTACATGTTTCTTTCTTTATAACAACTGTCTTTTCAGTCCACAATTGCATACATTTCTCAATTCCTGCCTTCCCTTAAACCTCACTCTTCCCCTGAACACTATTATTTCTATGTAATTTGCTCCTTCCCTTTTCTAAAGATCCATCTTCCAGGTCTTTTATCTATTTTACAATATTCAGAGTTCAAATACAGTTGGTTCAGATTTTGATTTCCATTTTCTAGTAATTACTTTTTTGTCAGCCAGCATAACTAAACTTAGTGTTTCCAGTCAATTCAGAACGTGTCCCACTTCAAAAGAATAATTTCCTTAGTTAGAACTGTTTTCTCTCCCAATATTAACGACAGAACATTCTGTAGAGAATTTTGAAAATGTGCCAACTCAGTACACTCCCCAAAAACATGTTCTCACGTACCTCTATTTCCCAGTACACCTCCAACATTTGCTAACCACCTGAGGAAAAAATATTTGAAATCTGTTTGGGCTATAGAAATGGGATCCCTTTTAAATCTTGAAATACTGAAAGATCGACTTTCAGTATCTCAAGACTAAAATTACAGAATCTGCTGTTGGTGTGGTGTGTTGTGGTTTGTGTTTGTGTTGCATTGTGGTCTGGGAGTTAGATATGGTAGACGATGTGTGGCTGTGTATGGAGATTCAGGTAGGTTGTCAGTCTTTAAGGGTTTTGGGTAGGGTTTTTTGTTTTTTAGTTTTATGGGAAGTTTTGAGAGTTGGATGGGTTAGATGGGTGTGTATGCGTGTGTGTTAGTGTTGAAGGCAATGCGTTTTTTGAATGTGTAGTATGTGTGTTTTTGCGTGTATGTGTGATGGTGTCCAAAGTAAATGTAGGGTGAGTAACGGTAGTTTTTTTTTGTATTTCATAGTAGTGGGACCTCTGAGTTGGTATATATATATATATATATATATATATATATATATATATATATATATATATATATATATATATAAGTAGCTGGGGTGTGGGGTGCAGAGGGGGGCTTGTTCCCCTGCTTATGCATAGGTTTTGCAGGTGTGTGTGTGTTTAGTGTCTTAGTTAAGGTTTAGGGGGAGGTGCTGTTTGTGATGTGGTAGAGGTTATATTAAAAAAAATGAACGTAGCTTACTGAAAATTTGGTATTATAAATTTTCAGTATGGTGTTATTCGGTTTTTAGTATTTCGGTATAATGGGTATTTGGTATTTATGTCTCAAGATACTGAAAGTCGGTCTTTCAGTCTTTCAAGATTTTAAAGTAGACCTATAGAAATACCTATGCAAACATTTCCAAACAAAGATCCTAAACCCTCTGGAGTGTGTTGTATACTTGGGAGCTATACATAACTACCACTGATGGATTCTTATCATTATAAAGTAATATTTTATATGCCCCAGTAATTATCCCTTTAAAAAAACACTTTTTGTTCTACATTTGACTAAAAACTCTACCAGAGCAGGTCTTTAACTTAGGACTCCACAGTCCCCTTTTTGTTTGTCTATACTCTGATATCAATCTCTGATTTGGAAAGCGCTCTCTAACCTGCCGCCCAAATTTCTTTATGACCTCATCTTACTCTATTACCCTTCCTTCTCCAGTTACTTACTCACAATAAAAGTAAAACAGTAGGAGGTGTCCGACCAAATAATCCAACAAGTAGCAGTAGTAAAAAACTTTAATTAGAACTAGTAAAAACAACGAAAAATACAGTGAGTGAAATCCAATCAAGCGCTTTCGCCTGATTCAATGTCAGGCTTTATCAAGATGTTCACTACTAATAAGTGTTTAACTTAAATAGTATAGCCACTTGCCTACACAAGAGAATAATTAGTTCTGTTGATGTGGTAATTGTCCATTGAAATTTGTATTTAAAGGTGAATGTATCCTTAGTGTGGAAGCTTTATACAACGCTAACATTTCAAGTATTTTGATCATATGCTTATTTCATCAAACGTTAAAAATAAACATAAACGTTAAAAATAAACAAATGAGTATGTCCCTATATATTGTGCAGAATTAAATCAATTATTAGATTGATTAAAATATTAGATTGGTTAAAATGTTGGTCAGGGAACCATGTTTTCCTTAACAACACATCTTGTAACAACAAACACATCTCTGATTATTAATTTTCAGAAAACGGGATGATGATATCTTCATATCCTAAATGTGTGTGCTATATGTTTGCAATAAATAATAGTATATGTAATGTGTCAGTTTCGTAATATATTTCGTAATAATTTGGTTTCTCCATGGCAGAAGGTACCGACCAGTCCGACTACAATGAAACACCTCTCATTCTACGGGACCTCCCGGATGACACACCAGTTACGCGGGCGGAGTTTAGACAAGTCATTTGCCTACTCACACAACTCAGCGACTCGTTGAAGCAGAGTAATGCTGTTTCGAATGACCAGTTTTGTAAAGATTCATGGGAATTTCTTAGAAGCATAAAAAGTGACTTTTATGACCAAACTGATTTTGTGGCTACTATAGATGTGATTGAATTGTTCCCCAGTATCCCGCATGATGTGGGTTTACAATGGTTTAATGACTTTTTGTCGACACATTCTGATTTTAATGCAAATGTCACCGGTCTACTTTTAGAATTTATGGAAGCGATTTTACACAACAATTTTATTTATTTCAATGGTGAGGTTTTTAAGCAAAGAAAAGGCATAGCCATGGGCACACCTTGTGCCTCGGCATACGACAACTTGGTCTTACATTGTTGGGAAACGAAATTCATTTTTTCCTCTCCATGGGTAGAAAATATCATTCATTACCAACGTTACCTAGATGACATTTGTGTGTTCTGGAAGGGCAGTTTGGAGGATTTTGAAGAATTTTTCTCATACATCAACAACACTACACAATTTTTAAGATTTACTCACAGTATAAAAGAAGACTGTGTGAACTATTTGGACGTCCTTTTAAGTAAAAATGTTGATTTACGTACCTTTCAATCATCTATCTACAGAAAAAGTACTTTCTCTAACTCGTATCTCCACTTTGATAGTGGACACCCTTATTCTCAAAAGAAAGGTATTTTGAAGGGTCAGTTTATTAGAGCATCAAGAATGTGTAGCACTGACCAATTATTTGAAAAGGAAGTTGATTTGTTGCAACACCTTTTCTTAGAAAGAGGGTATCCCAAATCACTAATAGAGAAAACAATACACGAGGTTAAGAACAAGAGGGTGGACACATATTTCCCCCTGCTTAGTTTAGGTACGGATAATACACTTCAAGAGAAGCAATTGGTCAACGCAGAATTGAACAACATTTTTGTACATACCTACAACAATGACTCCACACAAATATAAAATACTGTTTTGAAATATTGGCCAATATTAAAACTGCATGAGGAGACCAACAAGTATATACCTAACGAACCTAAATTTGTAAATGCAAAAAACACGAATTTAAAAGGTATGTTTGAAAGGCAATCACAGAACTTCCTTGCTTCCCATGGCCCAAAAGCAGGCACATACAAATGTAAAGCCTGCAAGCAATGTCCATACATACTAAACAATGCTAGCTACTATATTCCATCAAGGAAATTTAAGGTTAACTCACACTCTTATTTTAACTGTGCAACAAAGGGTATTGTATACTTAGGGGTTTGCACCACCTGCTCCTCTTTCTATATAGGCAAGACTGAAAGAACTTTACATAAAAGAATTTACGAGCACATATATGATGTTCAAAAAGGGAAAGAATCCAATGCTTTCTCTAAACATTCTCAATCATGTTCAAATATGTCCTTGAAATTTATGGTGTTGGAGCAGGTTCCCTTAAACCCAAGAGGTGGAGACTGGGAGGCTACACTGGAGTACAAAGAATTATTATGGCAGCTAAAATTAAATGCCTCTAGACCTCCCGGATTAAATGACACCATTAGTATTAGTAGCGTACTGAAAATTAGACGAGCGAGGTTATAGATCTTCTCAATTCACACATTATACCAAGTTGTTTAATGTATTTTTATACTGTTTAACCTTTCATTTGGCTATACTGGACTGGTTTTTATGATACTTCATTTTTTCATTTTTTACATCTTTATTCTGTATGGAATTATCAATTCATATGACCAATCTTAACATATTTACAAGCTGGTTGCAAAGTTTTCAAGATCACATGTTTATTTATACATTAGTTCAAGTGTTTTTAACAGGTTATCTTTGTATGTAAACATTCACTTATTTATCTATTTATTTATTAACTGTTACACATATATATGTTTATAATTCATCAACTATTATATACATTTATATGAATATTGGCATTTATTACACACATCTATTTATCTATATGGTAGCCCCTTTATCTGATACTGAACATTTTTTAACATTTTTTAACATTTTTTTAACATTTTAGCTAATTTATCCTTCACTAATAATCTGTGCATTTTTTATATATGTGCCACAAAACTAATTAGGAAATAAAATAAGACAATATAACATATATTTTTCAATACTTTTTAGCATACATTTTTAGCACATCACATTTACTTATTTATTGCATATTACGAAACTGACACATTACATATACTATTATTTGTTGCAAACAGATAGCACACACATTTAGGATATGAAGATATCATCATCCCGTTTTCTGAAAATTAATAATCAGAGATGTGTTTGTTGTTACAAGATGTGTTGTTAAGGAAAACATGGTTCCCTGACCAACATTTTAACCATTTTAACCAATCTAATATTTTAACCAGTCTAATAATTGATTTCATTCTGCACAATATATAGGGACATACTCATTTGTTTATTTTTAACGTTTATGTTTATTTTTAACGTTTGATGAAATAAGCATATGATCAAAATACTTGAAATGTTAGCGTTATATAAAGCTTCCACACTAAGGATACATTCACCTTTAAATACAAATTTCAATGGACAATTACCACATCAACAGAACTAATTATTCTCTTGTGTAGGCAAGTGGCTATACTTTTTTAAGTTAAACACTTATTAGTAGTGAACATCTTGATAAAGCCTGACATTGAATCAGGCGAAAGCGCTTGATTGGATTTCACTCACTGTATTTTTCATTGTTTTTACTAGTTCTAATTAAAGTTTTTTATTACTGCTACTTGTTGGATTATTTGGTTGGACACCTCCTACTGTTGTATTTTTCTTGGATTTTGGGACGGAGTTCGTTGTGCTTTGTACTTACTCACAATACCTTGGTTCCTTTGCCAATTTTGTCCAGTAAATTCCAGCCCTCTCTTGCCTACATTCTGAATCCTTAGTTGCAGTCATTCTTATTGGCAAAATCTCATTTCTCTATTTCCTTACTGGCTTAGTTCTTAGAATACTTTCTGTAACTTTGGGAATATGATATTCTCCTTTAGGATATGCATTCAAAATCCCACTCTCTCTTTATTTCTTGAAACCCCCCCCCCCCGCGCTTCATCATCCCCCGTTTCCATTTTGAATTATAATATTCTGCTCATGTTATGAATATCAGCCATAACTTTATAGTTCTAAAATATCCTTTCAAATCAGGTAATTCTAAACCAGTTTGTTATATTGGGAGGATAAACTTATACCATTTAACTCTTGCCCTCTTCCCCTACCAGATAAATTCCTTCAACTTTTATCCACAACTTCTCCTCTTGTTGATAAAAAAATATGCCTGACCTGTATATAAAACTAAAGACATTAAAACCATTTCCACTGCTTGCATCTTACTATCTATTTCTGTATACAAGAACTTCCAGTTTCTCAGTTTTTGTATTATCTTTTGTTTGGTCTGTTCCCACATATCATCAGCTGCCATAACAGAAGTCTTTTTAACCCCTACTCTTAAATACTTTATCTTACCATGTTCCCATAAATATGGGTATTGCTGAACCAAGTCATGAGTGGATATAAAGTTTAAGGCTATAGTCTTTGTTCTCTCCTCATTAATTTTACATCCTGAAAACACTTGAAACTATATTATACTGTTCCACAAAACTGAAATGCTTTTAATGGATTTATAAAATACACAAGTAGAAAATAATATCATCTACAAATAAACCTAACTTTTCTTGATTATCATCCCATTTATTTCCTTGAATTTCTTAGTCTGTTATTTTCTATGTCAGTGGCTCTAAATATAAAAAAAATAAAGATGAAAGAGGATACCCCTACACTTTAATTCTTGCCTCCAATCCTTTATATATCCTAATATTAATGTTATTGTATCAGGGAATGCAAATGCTACCAGTGCTCTACTCAGTCATAAAATCCCAGTTCACTCTAACAAATGCTTTCTCTCTGCATCAAGACTCATCAACAACAGAGGTATTTTCTTACATTCTGCCTCCCTCTGCATCATCATCATTGTTCTATTAACATTGTCAAATGTTTGCTTTCACCCAAAGCTAGTATAGGCAAACACTTTATAATCTTTTTTAAACACCTTTAATGAATTATTACTTGCGACACAGGCAAACTTACATTTATATAAAAGTAATCAAACCAAATTAACTTCTCATTTGCAAACATTATACATCACATATATTGTTATATATCCTATAATCTAAGCACCATTACATAAATTGTTCACTTCCTACCTTCTGTTAAACCTCATTCCTCCTCCAAAACATTTTCTGTATGTATTGTTCCCACAATTTCCATTTTTTTTCTATGTAACTTTCTCCTATCCGTTTCTAAATATCCTACTTCATGTTCTTTTATCTCTGTTATACTCTCTCTACTTTAAGTATAGTTTGTTTTGATTTCCATTTTCTAGCAATTGCTTTTTTGACAGTCATCAGAATTAAACTTAATAAAACCTTGCTGTGTCATGTCAATTCAGATCCTGTATCCCAGTTCAAAAAAATGTCCTTAGTTACACTCATTTGCTCACCCAGTAGACAATTTCTAAAGTCTGCTAACTCATTACACTCCAAAAAAATATGTTCCCAGTTACATCCTTCTTCCCGGTCACACCTCCAACATTTGTCATCTACCCGAGGAAAAATTAATTAGATTCTGCTTTGGGTATAAAACTATCTATGCAAACACATCCAGAAGAAAATCCTAAATCTTATAGATTTTGTTGTATATTTGGGAGCCATACATTTGTCCTTCCATTGTTTCTTTGTGAATTGCATACCTAATTTCTCTTCCCAATCTTTTCTGACCTCTTCTGATTGATTCCTATAGTTATCATGCTATATTTTATATGCACTTCTAATTATCCTATTTTTTAACAGCAGCTGCTATTCTAGATTTAACGAAAAACTCAGCCAGTACATGTCTTTCATTTATGATTCTCCTATCCCTTTCCCTTTGTCTATACTCCAATATCAAACCTTGATAAGGAAGGCACTCACTAGCCTTCAATCTAAATATCTTCCTGGTCTCCTTCCATTCTATTACCATTCCTTCTCTAAGTATTTGTTCCCAATACCTTGATTCCTTTGCCAACTTCCTCCAGTACATTCCAGTCCCCTCTTGTCTATTATCTTACCTCCAATTGAAGTAATCTCTATTGGCATATTCCTGTATTGGCTTAGTTCTTAGCATACGTTCTACTACTTTATGAATATAATATACTTTATTGCTGCTGTTATTCTCCTTAAGGATCTGTGTCCCAAATCTCATTCTTTCCTCATTTCTTGAATTACCCCCTGCTTTATCATCATCCCTTTTCACTTTGAATTGTAGCTTTCTCTGTGTGTTATGTATAAGAGACTTAACTGTATAGCTCTAAAATATCCCTTCAAATCAGGTAATACTACATCTCCTTGTCCTGTTGGGAGGATCAACTTGTCCTGCTTTTTTATTTTGAAACAAGTAACACCTTTATTAAATTATCACTTATCACATAGGCAATCATAGATTTATATAATTGAAAACAAACCATACTGATATAATTTTAGTTGCAAACATTATACATTACTTTAATCTATCCAGTCATTGTCAAACATTACATACATAGCTCATTCAAATCCTGTCTTTTTTAAACATAATTTCTCGTCAGCTTGTGTTGTTCCCACAATTGCCATTTTTTTCTATGTAATTTGCTCCTAGCCTTTCTAAACATCCCATTTCCAGTTTTTATTTCTGTTACTATATTCACTACTTCTAGTACAGTTGGTTTAGACTTTGATTTCCCTTTCCTAGTAATAGCTTTTTTGGCAGCCACCATAATTAGACTCAGCAAGACCTTACTATGTCTAGGCAATTCTGATTCTGTATCATAGCTAAAAAAAAATAATTTCCATAGTCATACAAATTTGGTCAGCCAGCAGATCTGGCAGAGCAGTCTGCAGGGAATTTTTAAAGTCTGCCAACTCATTACATTCCCAGTAAATATGTTCCCACTTACCTATTTCTTCCCCATCATGCCTTCAACATTTGCCATCTGTCTGAGGAAAAATTCTTTGGCATCTACTTGGGGTATAAAAATACCTATATAAACACTACCAAGCAAAGATCCTAAATATTCTAGACTTTTTTGTATATTTGGAAGACATAACATATATCCCCCATCATTTCTTTGTGAATTGCTTATCCTGTCTATCTTTCCAATCCTTTCTAACCTCTTCTGACTGATTCTTACAGTTATCATGCAATATTTTATATGGTCTACCAATTATTCATTTTTTAACAGCAGCTTCTGTTCCAGATTCTACTAAAAACTCTATCAGCGGTGGTCTTTCATTTAGGATTCCCCTATTTCTTTCTCTTTGCCTATACTCTATCAGTCCTTGATAAGGAAGGCAATCTCTAGCCTGCAGTCCAAATAAATTCTTGTCCTCTTCCCATTCTATTACCTTTCCCTCTCTAATTATTTGCTCCCAATTTTTCTACAATAAATATACGTTCCTTTTTGCCTATTGTCTGTATCCCTAATTGCAGTCATCCCTACTGACAAAATCTCTTTTCTCCATTCTTATGTTGGCTTAGTTCTTAGAATACTTTCTGCTACCTTATCAATGCAATATATATTTTTAATTTCTCCCAATCTTTTGTGTTTCTAATACCATGATGGGAATGGACCCCATCCCCAAGTCAAAATTAGCATTGTTTCAATCTTTGATGTCAGCCAGAAGTCCTCTTTGCACCTGCAATGTGCCCAGTAATGACTCCTTCTGCAATTCATGTATTGGTAACATATCTAAATATTGTAGACTCTTTTTTTTTTTATAAGACACATTGCTCCTACTACTATTGGAACTGTCTGGGCATTTTTCTTTCACATTGCTCTTGTTTCTACCTGCAAATCCTGATATTTTGTGAATTTGTGTCTCTCTGTACACAAGATACTGTAGTCATTGGGTGTAGCGATTTCAGTGATCCATGCTATTTTTGTCTTCTTTTCATGGACAACTATATCTGGTTTTCTCACATCTGTCTTTTGAACTGTTGGTAATGGGTGATCCCATGTGATGTAGACTTCATCATTTTCTATGATGCTTTCTAGCTCATGTTTCCAGTAATTTTCAGATACTTCAATATTATGTTTGCACAATCCCCAGTGCAACAGTCTTGCCACATTATTATATCTTTCATTATACAGTCCTTCTGTCATTAGTATATCACAGCCAGCAACAAGGTGTGTGACTGTTTCCAATTCTGTTTTACAAAACCTACATTTGTCTGCTTCTCCCACATGTTCAATGGACTTTGTAAACAAATGTGTATGTAGCCCACTATCTTGGGCCACCAATATTAACCTTTCATCTTTTGGTTTGGCTTTGCCTCTCCTTAACCATTCCTGTGTTTGATCCTGATGAACATGAGGTTCTTCCAAGAGTTTTCTATACTTGCAACTACAGTTATGCATTTTCCACATTTCTTGCCTTCTCAGCTGATCCCTCACCTTTATATTATTTCTTTTGTTTTCTGCCACATTCAGTGGTTACCTGATTTTTATTTACTTCTGGTTTGATTTCCATTCCCACTTGACAACAATATGCTTCAGCTAGACTAAGAAGGGAAGTCTTTTTAGATTTATTCTCCTCATAGGTTCATAGGTTCATAGGATGATATTAGGCTATTGGCCCAGAGGCCCTTATAAGCCTAGCTAAGAATTTCACCCATGTTCCCACAAAGTCAGCACCTGTCTTCCCTGTCCAGCAGGGACACAGGTGGGATCCCAGGGGTATATTTTCTGTTTCCTATCCAGTCGTCCAGGTTCCTCTTAAAGAGGGCTAGTGAGGCACTCTGCTTGACATGGAGAGAAAGTCTATTCCACAGAGGAGGGGTTGCTGGGACACAAATCTATCCCACCAACAAGTTCTATTAATGTCACAGACTAGGTTGAGACCTTGCATGTGGGTTGCGCGAGTGGAGTTTGACCTACGGATATGCAGCAACTCCATCAAGGCTGAGTCTGAGATGGCCTTGTATGCTAGACACAGGTCACCTCTGAGCAGTCTGTATGAGATTGAGTAGAAGGACAGGGCTTTTAGCCTATATGTATGAGATATCTGTTTGAGACCCTGGATTTTCCTGGTCAGGAACTTCTGTGGTCTCTCCACTGCTGCATGTGCTTGGCAAGGTACAAGCTGAAGGGAGGCATTGCATTCGCTAATGGGTCTGATAAGGGAGGAGTGCAGGGATGTTATGACCTCCTTGTTTCTGGATGAAATACCCTTACTCATGAGGTGGGCTATGTAGAAAGCCATCCGTACAATGGAGCCAACATGGTTGTCAAAAGTCAGGTTGCTATCAACCTGGGTACCCAAGTCCCTCACAACTAATTGCATGTTTAGTACGTTGTTATTAATGTGATAATTAGTGGGGACACCATTTTTTCCCAAAGGGGATAATGATGTATTTCTTGGCATTCAGTTTAAGGCCATGTTTCAGGCACCAGTCATTAGTTTGGTTAAGGCCCTCTTGTAAGATGTTCACATCACTAGGGGAATTTACGACAGTGCCTAGCTTGCAGTCATCTGCAAACTTGGTCAGCTACAGACCACTGGTTTTGGCTTGCACCTCAGAAAAGTATATCCCATACAGCAGAGGCCCCAAGACATATCCTTGGGGTACACTACTTGTTATGGGTCTACCACTAGAGGTGGTTTCCCCTATTTTGACTGAGTGGGTTCTATCAGTGAGCCAGTTAGCTACCCATCTGGTATCATATGGGTTTGTGCCTAGCTGGGGGAGTTAATCTATTATACCTGAGTGGAGAATAGTGTTGAAGGCTTTGGCTAGGTCATGGGAGGTGGTGTGCACTGTCTTGCCCTCATCCATGGCTTTGGTGACTATTTTGAAGAAGGTGACCAAGTTTAACAGGCATGATTTCCCTTTGACAAAACCAAACTGTGTGGGATCAAGCATTTGGAGGTTGCCAATGCCCTTGTTTATAAGGTCCATGATAATGCATTCCATGGCCTTGCAGATCAGGGTAGTTAGGCTGATGGGCCTATAATTGCCTGGGTTGGTGGATGCGCCACCTTTGTGCAGAGGGATGACAGTGGCTGTCCTCCATTCTGCTGGGATGAATCTGTGCACAGGCTTTGGTTGCATAGGGTGCCTAGTGGTGTTGAGAGCTCTTGCCTGAGTTCATGTAGGACACAGCCAGGAATGTTGTCAGTTCCCATGGAGGCTGTATTTTTTGCCTTTCAGAGGGCTTTAATAACCTGCTCCCTGGTGATGGGGGGGGGGGCAGGTGCTGGGGATGTCCTGGTTTACTGATAGGGGAAAAGGGGGATGAAGTTTTCACTGAACCTGTCTGACAGCAGGTTTGCTAGATCTATGGCGTTTGTGCATGTGGTATTCTTGACTACCAATTCAGAGCAGATTTGGGAGCTACCTTTGAGACTGCAGATGTATGCGAAGAAGGCCTTGTGGTTGTCCTTAGTGGATCTGACCAATTTGGACTCGAAGTTAGCCTAAGAGGATTTCACCAGTGACCTTATTTGCTTGTTCAGACAAAGGAGAGATTGCTTCCAACTTGGCATCTCCTTCTTCTTGGTCCTGGACAGCAATATTTTTCCTTTTATTACAGAGTCTGTTTATTGCTGCTGTCCACCAGACAGGTTTACTCTTCCTTGAGGAAGATTATTTGGTCCTGTCAGGTATTGCTGAGTCCATGCAGCTATATAAGGTGCTCATAATGTTTTTTGGTGTAGACTTGAACATTAGCGCTTGAGTTAACTGAAGGGATGGTAGCTGTGAAGCTGCTTATACCTGCTCTCAGGAGGTTGTAGTCAGCTTTGGAAAAGTTTTTTTGCTTGACCCTGGAAGGGAGGGGGGGGGGGGTCAGGGGAGATGGTGACTTCAAAAGTGATTGCTTTATGGCCGGATCTTACCAAGGAGGATGACATTGTAGGAGTGCTACAGTGGCTACTCATGTTGGTTAGCACCAGGTCCAGGATATTTTCACCTCTTATGGGGGTTACGACCAGCTGATCCAAAGCATTGGCACTGGCAAAGTTAAGGAATCTCTGGTCGTTCATGTTTGAGCTAGAATAGGTCTTCCACTGTATGGTTGGGTAGTTAAAGTCACCCAGGATCAGGGTAGAGGGTTGAATCTTGATGGATTCAAGTAAGTCCAGATAGGTGGAGTGGCCCTCTTGAGTCATGGTTGGGGTCTGTAGATAGTTATGATTTGAATAGGTGTTTTGTCAATAGTTAACTGCACCTGGAGTGTCTCCTGTGTGTCATACAGTTTGACTAGCCTGGAGGTGTGTATGTCTTTGATAAATATTGAAACTCCACCTCCTTTGGCTTTGTTGCCTTCTGTTTGGGGTTTGAAAGTATGGTAGAATAAGTAACCTGGTAAGGCTAGGGTGCTCTCCGCAGCTTTGAACCAGGTTTCAGTGACTGTACAAATGTCAGCATCTTCCAGGGTGGGGAATGCTTGCAATGAGTGCAGTTTCATGTTAAGACTCCTAGCATTTAGCAGCATGACCTTTACATTTTGTTTAGACGTATTTTTCATGTTGGTAATTTTGTCCTCATGACTTTGCTTAAAAAAGGCACTATGGGAGAGGCAAGAGCCTTTGCCAGAAGCCTGAAGCCTAGGGGAGACAGATAAAGGCCATCTCTGGCAAAGCATCATGGTCTGTCAATCATGTTCTCCCAGGCTGTCGGGTACTGGATCTCCTTGGAATAACACCAGAAACTAAGCCAGTTGTTAAAGTCAATAATTTTCTGTTTGTACTGAGGCATCATTCTGGGTGAAGGTAGGATGCTGCTTAAGGCTAGGGACATACCTGCCTGGGTCACATATTCAGTGAGCTCAATCATGTCTCTCTTCATATAGTCCAGAGAGGTTCATCTCAAGTCATTCACACCAACATGCACTATGACAGAGTCATAACAGTACCTGTAGTTGAGAGACTTGAGTGCATGAGTGATATGGCGGATTCTAGCACCTTACCATGACTTTCCACTTGTCTAGCCTGGTGAGGGGCACATCTGTGTGTCTTACGATAAAGTCTCTTGTGACTAGTATGTTAGGTTTGTGGCTGGGCCTTAGAGGCTGTGAGACACAGGCATGTGTACTATGTGTGGTGCTTGGAGTGATGGGTTGTGATGTGCATGTTCACTTTGCCTCGGAGGTCTCTTTTGTTTAGGTATGTTTTTGTTGAGAGACTCCACATATGGAGGAATGTACTGTACGGGTGTGGGTGATGTTAAAGGTGTGGTACCTGTGGTGTTTGTGCAGACAACTTTCTCAGTGCCAGATGTACTGGCTTGTGATTGAGACAGCAAGGATCCTAGGTTCTTAATGTAATTGCATCTCTCACATATTGTGTTCCTATGTGGTCAAAGAAGATGGTTGTCCGCGTACATGAGGCAGTTGCTACACTATCTCAGAATGCCCATATCAACAAGGGGAGCAGGAGAAACCACAGGAAATTGTCCATCCATAGTTGTCAGAATCGGTGGAAGAGAGATAAAGGATAGTAGAGTGGGTACTATCAGAATAGAATACCTATAGGTGTGAGTAGGGCTGGATAAAAATCACAGTAGTTGCAATGGAGGCTGTCAGTTACACAGGAGTGCTGGTAAGGAAAAAATGCAACTGCAATACCTCTCCATGGGTTAAAACAGTGCAGTGGTAGTGTACAATGAGTAAACAAGTACAACACCCTGCAAACACGGGGTATAAATACCAGAAAAGATGGAAGAATCTAGAAGCTTGAATTACTACCGAATTCTGCTAGCCCCTGCTCTTTCTACCAATCACTCATGCTAGAGAAGGTCAGGCAACCCTGTTACTCTCACTAACAATGAAGACAAGATGCTACCAGCAGAAGATGGCTGCCAGAAACACAGAAAACTCAACAAGCAAAACAACCAGGCCTGGATAACAGCAGGCCTCTATCTAGACTATGCTAACTAGACCACAGAAACCTCACAAAAATGCACAGAAAAGCACAGATAGAGCACTCACAAACAGAAAATACAACTCTCAGTGTGAAAAAGCAGTTTACAGTTAAGTAATTCAATAAAAATGCAATAACAGTAATGAAACATTATCTAGCAATGAAAATACAGTTAAACAGTATAAAACAGTACAACAATGCAGTGAAACAGTAAAAAAAAGCTTTATAACAGTGCAAAATGTAACAGATTAGCTGTATAGCACAACTATAAGCATTAAAAGGTGCAATTCAATGAAATAAATGTAAGAAAAAACTTATGCTGCTCTTGGAGCCTCAGGGAATTTCTGCATTGTCACAGTGATGAATCATCACTCCCCAGCCTGGTAAAAACAAGCACAGCCCCCTGCAGACACAGGGTTTAAATATCAGAAAAGATGTAAGAATCTAGAAGCTCAAATTATTGCCCAGTCCTGTTAGCCATGCTCTTTCAACCAATCACTCGTGCTAGAGAAGGTCAGGCAACCCTGTTACTTTCACTAACAACAGGCCTCTATCCAGACTATGCTACCTGACTAGAACACAGAAACCTCACAAAACATGCACCGATAGGCTCATAGGTTCGTACTAGGCTATCTGCCCTAGGGCATTTATAAGCCTAGCCAGAGTGTGTGTGGCTTTCACCAACCCTTAGGATGAGAATACTACGCCCTTTTAGGGTTTAGTTTACTGTGCCTCTGTCTAGTAGTGACGCAGAGATGACCCCCGGGGTAAACCTACGATCTCCCATCCACTCGTCAAGATTTCTCTTGAATAGAGTCAGTGAGGGGCTCTGCCTAACATGGACTGGGATTCTGTTCCAGAGTGTAGGGAGCCTCTGGGTTATGAATCTGTCCCTCCAGCATGTCCTATTTATTTCTGCGTTGAGGTTTAAGTCTCTTGTTCTTGTGGCTCTGATGGATTTGGATTTTCTGAGGTGGAGCATGTCCATTAATTCCGGATTGGACATGGCCTTGTACGTCAGGCACAGATCACCTCTCAGTAGGCGGTATGCGACTGAATAGAGCTGGAGCTTTTTCAGTCGGGCAGCATATGACATATGTTTAAGACCCTTTATCCTCTTGGTGAGGAACTTTTGGGGTCTTTCCAACTGCTGCAGGTGTTGGGTGAGATACATCCCAAATGAGGCATTGTATTCAATCATTGGCCTGATAAGAGAAGAGTACAGGGGCACAATGACCTCTCTTGATCTAGATGTGAAACCCTTCATGATAAGGTGGGCAATATAGAAGGTCTTCCTAACCACTTTGGCAATGTGAGTGTCAAATGAGAGGTTTCTGTCAACCTGGGACCCTAAGTCCCTGATTACCTCTTCTGTACTTAATGGATTTCCACCTATGTGGTAATTTGTCGGTACCTTGTTTTTCCCAAAGGGTATGACTATACATTTTTTGGCGTTCAGCTTAAGGCCATGGATCTGGCACCAATTATCCGTTTCTATGAGCCTCTCTGAAGGATGTTTGTGTCCGCTGGAGTATCAATTATGGCGCCCAGTTTGCAGTCATCTGCGAACTTTGTCAGCCACAATCCTCCTATGTTTGCCTGTACCTCAGAAAAATAAATGCCAAACAAGAGGGATCCCAGGACTGAGCCCTGTGGGACACCGCTTGTGACTGGCTTAGAGTCTGACATAGCTCCAGCAATTCTGACCCTGTATTTTCATTGCTAGATAATGTTTCATTACTGTTATTGCATTTTTATTGAATTACTTAACTGTAAACTGCTTTTTCACACTGAGAGTTGTAGAGCACTCACAAACAGAAAATACAACTCTCAGTATGAAATAGTTTACAGTTAAGTAATTAAATAAAATGCAATTACAGTAATGAAGCACTATCTAGCAATGAAAATACAGTAAAAACAGTATAAAACAGTACGAAATGCAGTGAAACAGTAAAAAATGCTTTATAACAGTCGTAAATATAGTAGATTAGCGGTATAGCACAACTATAAGTGTTAAGAAGTACAATTCAATGAAATAAATGTAAGAAAAAACATATTCTGCTCTTGGAGCCTCAGGGAATTTCTGCTTTGTCACAGTGATGAATCACCACTCCTCAGCTTGTGTTACATCAGAGCATGATGGAACGAGTCCCCAAAGACAGGAGAAACAGAAAGATCAGAAGACATCTGAAGAAGAAATATGGACATAGGTTTATAGGTTCATAGGTGTGTACTAGGCTAATGATCTTGAAGCCTTTATAAGCCTAGCCCATAGAAGTGCCCTGGCATCGTGCCACCCGATGATAGTTCCCAGTGCCTCTATCAAGTAGAGCCACTGGAATAATCCCCGGGGTGAACTTTCTATTACCCATCCACTCACCAAGATTTCTCTTGAAGAGGGACAGCGAGGTGCTCTGCTTGACATGTATAGGAAGTCTATTCCATAGCATGGGCAGCCTCTGGGTAAGGAACCTGTTCCTCCAGCATGTTCTATTGATTGTGGTAATGAGGTTGTGGTCTCTGGAGTGTGTGGTGCAGAGGGATTGGGATTTCTTTAAATGTAGCATTTCTAAGAGAGCTGGGTCAGACATGGCTTTGTAAGTCAAGCAGAGATCGCCTCTAAGTAGGCGATATGAGAGAGAGAATAGCTGTAGTCTTATGAGTTTGTCCATGTATGACATGTGTGTAATGCTTAGGATCCTCTTTTTGAGGTACTTCTGTGGCCTCTCCAGCTGTTGCATGTGTCTAGCGAGGTACAGGCCAAATGGGGCATTATAGTCGATGATTGGTCTAATGAGGGAAGAGTAGAGAGAGAGAGACGATGACCTCTTTCTTCCTGGATGCAAAACCCTTGGTAATGAGATGTGCCACATAGAAAGACTTTCTGACCACAGTGGCAATGTGGTGGTCAAAGAAGAGGCTGCTGTCAACCTGCATCCCTAGATCTCTTATAATGCCATCAGTTCAGTGGGCTTCCATCGATATGGTAATTACTGGAACTGAGTTTTTACAAACGGGGATGACGATGCATTTTTTGGCATTAAGCTTAAGGACATGGTTTTGACACCAGTCATTGGTCTCAGTGAGGCATTTCTGTAGGATGTCTGCATCACTTGGGGAGTTAATAATGGCTCCCAGCTTGGAGTCGTTTGTGAATTTGGTCAGCCAGCGTCCCTTTGTGTTGGCCTGGACTTCTGAGAAGTAGATGCCGAACAGGAGAGGACCCAGGACAGATCCCTGTGGACTCCACTCATGACTGGTCAGCAGTCTGACTTGGCGTCCACTACTTTCACACTGTGTGTTCTATCTGTGAGCCAATTTACAACCCACCTAGTGATATAGGGGTCGATGCCTAGTTTGGTGAGTTTATCAATAATTCCCGAGTGAGGAATGGTATCAAAGGCCTTGGTCAGATAGAGGTAGGCTGTATGCACTGCCTTACCTTCATCCACAGCCCTGGTGACTGACTCAAAGAAGTCAACCAGGTTGAACAGACATGATCTACCTTTCACAAAGCCAAATTGCATGGGGTCTAGAGTTTGGAGATTTCCTATACCTTTGTTAATCAGTTCCATGATGATGCGCTCCATAGCTTTACATATCAGGCTCGTCAGGCTAATGGACCGATAATTCCCAGAGTCTGTAGTCCCTCCCCCTTTATGGAGAGGAATGACTGTAGCACTGTGCCATTTGGTAGGGATAAAGCCTGAGGTGAGGCTGTGACTGAACAGGGCACACATATGTGGTGCCAGTTTGCTTTGTAGTTCATGTAGAACACAGCTAGGGATATTATTGGGTCCAATGGAAGCTGTGTTCTTGGCCTTGGACAATGCAGCTTTAACCTGTGTTGCAGTAATGTTGGGTGCCTGGCATTCTTCCGGTATTGAGATTAGTCCTTTTGGGGGAGAGAGGGGTAAAGTTGGCATGGAATCTGTCAGCCAGTATGTTGGCCATATCTGTTGGCTCAGTATAGGAGGTACCATTGTGCAGTAACTCAGAGCAAATCAGGGTATTGCCATGGAGGTTCTTGTTATAACTATAGAAGGCTTTGTGATTGTTTTTAGTGTCTGTTGCAGTTTTGCCTTCATAGCTAGCTTTGGAGGATTTGATGAGGGATCTCAACTTTTTGTTGAGGCTAATAAGGGAGTTTTTCCAGTCTTGGGACTTCATCATTTTCTGCAACAGTTTCTTCCTTCTGTTGTAGAGTTTATTAATGGCAGGGGACCACCAGACTGGCTTCCTTTTTTTTGGAGGAGAGCATCTTGGTTCTGTTGGGTATGTCTAGTGCCATGCATTTATGTACATGTTCGTACAGTGCATTGGCGCATGATTCGGCAGTCATGCAGCTATTTTCCATTGGCATGGGTGATGTGAAGTTAGCCACCTCTGTTTTTATGAGCCAAAAGTCAGCTTTGGAGAAGTTTTTCAAGGTGGTTACCTTTGCGGGGGGTGTGGATTTCCGTGGTGATTAGTTTATTGTCAGATCTGACCAGGGAGGGATTGACTATTGGTGTAGAGCAATGGTCACCCATGTTAGTAATAACCAGATCAAGGATGTTGCTTCCTCTACTGGGGTCAAAATAAGCTGGCCCAGGGCATTGGAATTGATGAATTCCAGGAAGCGTTGGGCCAGTGTATTGGTGCTTGAGTAGTTTTCCCATTTGATGGAGGGGTAGTTGAAGTCTCCTAGTATGAGGGTGTTGGGTTGGACCTTGATAGATTCCAGGGTGCTAGGGACATGGTTGGGGACCTAGGGCAGGCTATGACCTGGATCGCCATCTTACCCAATGTTAGTTGTATCTGATGTATCTCAGATCCATTATGCTGGGCTACTAGTCTGGAGGTGTGCATATCCTTTATGACTATGGAGATACCACCATCTTTGAAGCTTCGGTCCATGTTTTGTATTATTCGAAAAGTGTGAAATGAGTTATAGCCTGAAAGTACAAAGGTGCTTTCTGCTGCTTTAAACCATGTCTTCATTACAGCACAAATGTTGATGTTTTCTATTTTGAGGAGTGCTTCGAGTGAGTGCATCTTGAGATTTAGACTTTAACATTGAGCAGCATGACCCTCAGATTGCATTTATTTATAGCTGCTATGGTGGTAATTTGGTCTTTGGAACACCGCCTAAAAAGGCACTATAGGGGTGGCAAGAGCCTTAGCCAGTACCCAGAAATCCCGGGGTGACAGATGCAGGCCATCTCTGGCAAAGCATTGAGTTTTGTCAATCATGTCATCCCAAACAGACAGACACTCGATCCCGTTAGAATGACACCAGAAACTTAGCCAATTGTTGAAGTTGATTTTTTGTTTGTGCTGCAGTATCATTCTGGGTGATGGTAGGATACTGCTCAGAGGTAAGGTCATACCTGCCTGGGCCACATAATCCAAGAACTCCACCATGTCTCTTTTCATGTAGTCCAGGGAGGTGCATCTCAGGTCATTCACACCCACATGGACAATGACAGAGTCATACTTGTTCTTGTTGTGCAGTGACCTGAGTGCGTGTGTTATGTGTCGGATTCTGGCACATGATAGACAGCTAACTGTTACCTTCGCCTTATTCAACCAAGTGAGTGGGACATCTGTGTGCCTCACTATTTAGTCACCCATTAGTGTATTGGGCAAGGTGTTTAGCATTAGGGGCTTAGGTTGAGGGGCACACTGTAGAGGTAAGCTATGTGCCCTGTGGTTTGTGCTGTGTTGTGGTGATCGAGTGTGTTTCTGTCTTGGAGGTCTCTGCTGTTTAGGTAAATTTGTATTGAGAGCCTCCTAGAAGGTGGGTGTGGTTTGTGTTTTTATCTGAGAGCTGTGATGGTGGGTGTTCTGGAGGGCTATGTGTCCCATGTGGTGTGGTGTAGGTGTTGACCTTCTCCTCTTGACCAGGTAGTCCGATCTTGGCTGCACAGTGCATACCTTTCAATTTGGTGATATAAGTGCATCTCTCACAAGTCTGAGTGATGGGAGGTAAGAGGAGAGGGTTGTGTACCTGAGGCAGTTGCTACACAGCCTCAGAATGCCCAAGTGCACCAGGTTAATAGGAGAAAGCACAGGGAACTCCCTTTTAATCATGTCAGGAGGGGTGGTCATAACTACTAAGTACTGGAGCTATTTCTGTGAAGAACAACTAGTGCTGATGGCACTTAGGTGCGCTACAGTAATTGCTACAGAAACCTGTTGAAGTGGAAAGTAGTTATGCAAAAGAGAGAGAGAGAGAGAGAAAGAACTAGCAAGATCTAAGAGAAAAACTGAAGAGCAGACTTTCTGGCACCAGTAACAGTTTACCTCAGCTTGGCGCTGCTGTGCGGCGCTTAAACAAGCGCAAACCTGCGCAAACATGGGCTTTTAAACCAGAATGTTGAAAGTGATGGAAAAACTGCCCAAACAACCAATAAACTACAATTTCTGAGCCAGAAACTACTCCACTTCTGGTAGATAGGCTACCGAGTGCTTACCACTCCCACTGATAAGCTAGAAGGCTTCCCTCCAAGACAGAAAGGCTTGGGGGGCTCAGAAGTTTGCAAACAGTCCTGGAAACAACAAATTTGTATCTGGGCTAGACTGGTTACAGAAAAGACAGGAAACAAGCACAAATGTGGACTTTGAAACTAAAAAGTTGAAATGGATGGAAAAACTGCCCAAACAGCCAATAATCTACAATTTCTGGGCCAGACACCATCCCCTCTTACGGTAGATAGGCTACATAGTGCTTACCATTCCCACTGATAAGCTAGAAGGCTTCCCTCCAACACAGAAAGGCTTGGGGGGGGTTCAGAAGCTTGCAAACAGTTCTGGATACAGCAAATCTGTATCTGGACTAATGGGAAAGAAAAAAGATTTAATATGGTGTGATATTTATGCAAAGAAGAAAGCAAAACTAATCAATACACAAAGAGTAGCACCAAAGATATTTGAAGAGAAATACAGGCAAAGGAATCCAGACATGGAAGATTTTACAATACAAAAAAAAAAAATAAGAAGACAAAGGGGAAAAGTAGAAAAGAAGATTAGCAATGGAGAAGTTAAAGAAATAGAAACTGTGGTTATGGAGTACTTGCAAAGTGAAGGATTCAGTGTAGAAAATCTAACTCAGAAAGCACCACAGCAGAATAGAGCAGCAGACATCCAAATTAAGGAGAAACCCAGTGGAATGGAAAGCAACTGGTCAGTTGCCATATGAATATATTTTGGAGCCTTCTACAGGAAATCAGTAAAAATGTTCACTTGAAGCTGGACAGCAAGGGAAGGAACAGGAAATTGTGGCAACTCTGACACAGTCAATGTTGAGGAGTGATAGGCCAGTGAGTTCCCATATGACAGAGCAATGGATGACACAGGATGAAATTGAAGAGAATGTGTGACGGGAAGATGGTATAGAGCTTTCTATAGAATGGCCGCAGAAAATAAAGAAAAGAAATTGCATTTATATCATGTTATCGAAAGATGAAAATAACGAACTCTATTTCATCGGCCCCAAAACATCTAAACATGAAAATATCGAACATTCAGAACAGCGAATTGCTTCAAAACACATACACACACCACAAGCACATCAAACAAACAGCAACCACACACATACACTTAAATTCCTACATCTATCACTACACTAAACTAAACATACACTACTATCTACCCACTTACCTTAACCCAAACCCTAACCCTAAGGTCTGTCACTATCACACACTCAACTAACCCGCGCCCTAACCCTAACTAACTTAAACCGCCCTTAACCCTAAAGTCTGTCACTATCGCACACATGCCTAACCCGCGCTCTAACCCTAACTCACTTAACCCGCCCCTAACCCTAACGTACAAACAATCGCACACTTACCTGAACCCAACCCGTAACTTTCCACCACAGAGCTAAGAATAGCGAAGCCACAGAAACGGCCAACCAAATTCTTTCCTGAGGAAAGAATTCGCTATTCTGCAGCTTTGCTATTCTTAGCGTTCGCTGAATAGTGTTCAATATCAGAACCTTCACAGTTTTAATACTTCGATGTTCTGATATAGACCCAAAAAATCTGCCCTCAGTTTAGAAGAAAATGAGCCAAGAGAAATAGAGATAGACATATTAAGATCAATGAAAGAAATAGACTGCAGAGGGTCACTAAAACCCAAAAAGTTAGAAGTTTGATAAAACAAATGAACAGAGTAATTAGGACTGTCCATGGAGATCCATGTGATATAACAGAAGTAAATAGGATATATTACTGTGCAGCTAAACTAATAACAGATACAATTCTACCACAAGAACACAGGGTAGCAAGGGAAAGGAAGGGGAGAAGTTGAATACCATCATGGAAGTATCGAACAGAGAAAACTATAAAGCAATTAAGACAAGAAGTGTCACTGTTAGAGGAGTGTGGACAAGGGAATAGATCGACAAAAATACTCAGAAAGATAGATGTGATAAAAGCAATGTGCACTATTGTAATGAATCAGGATTTATCATGCACTTTTGTAAATAATAAACTAAAAATATCAGCACAGGCAGAAAAACTTAAAAGATACATAGATAAATATAAATATAAATAAAAAGTATAAAATAAGCAATTTATTGATTACCCAAAAATGTTTTATAGAGAACTGGGAAACAAGGTAAAAGGAATTTAAAGACTACCAAAAAAGAAGAAATAGATATATTTTGGAGAAGTATTTATGAAGATCCTGTGGAACATAATAAAGATGCTAAATGGACAGAAGAAGTGAAAGAAAGAATAAGAAGTTCAAAGGTACAGGATATAATGGGATGAAGAAACAGCCAGAGAGATTGAAACAAAGTTAATATATATATTTTTTTAATTTCTCCAAGTCTTTTAATATTCTGAACGGCTGTTGTTATTCTCCTTAATGATCTGAATGTAAACTCCCACTCTCTCCTTATTTGTTGAATTCCATCCCTGCTTCATCATCATTATTTTCCACTTTGCATTACAGAGCTCTGTTTGTGTTATGTATATGAACCTTAACTGTGTAGCTCTAAAATATCCCTTCAAATCAGATAATCTTAAACCACCTTGTTCTAGTGATAAGAACAACATACCCACTTGTCATCTGTCCTCTTCCCCTCCCAGATAAATTATTTCAACTCTTTATTAATTATTGTCAACAACTTATCTTTTGCTTGATAAAAATATGCCTGACCTGTATGGAAAACTAAAGTATATTTTCACTGCTTGTATGTTATCTGTATCCACAAGCAAGAGCTTCCAGTTTCTCTGTTTGTGTATTATCTTTTGTTTAGCCTCTCCCCACATATCCTGCCATAACATAATCCTTCCTAATCTGGACTTAAAGTACTTAATTGCTGAAATAATTCATGTGAGGGTATATAGTTTACAGCTATAGCCTTTGTTTTATCTTCATTATCTTCACTAATTGTATACCCCCCAAATACTTGAAATTGTCTCAAAATGTTCCACAAGAATGAGATGTCCTTTTCTGGTTTTGTCAGGTAAAAAATAATATCATCTGCAAATAAAGCCAGCTTTTCATGATTACCATAGTAATTATATCCCTGAATTTCTAAGTCCCTTATTTTCTTTGCCAGTGACTAAATATAAAGCAAATAAAGGGGAAAGCCTGGCTCCTCTGTTCAGACACAACTTATCAAAGAGGAACCCTCCCATTTTGATTTTTGCCTCTGACCCCTCATATAACCTCCAACTTAACTGTATTATTGCATCAGGGAATGCAAATGCTCCCATTGCCCTACTCATAAAATCCTAGCTTAATCTGTCTAATGCTTTCTCTGCACCCTGATCCACCAAATACAGCAGTAATTTCTTATATTCTGCTTCCCTCTAGATCATTATTGTTCTGTTAATGTTGTCAAATGTTTGCCTCCCCTTTACAAAACCACATTGATCCATGTCTATGTGTTTTGCCATTCTATTTGCTATTATGGACATAAACACATTATAATCATGATTTAAAAGTGAAATGGGCTTATATGAAGCTTGGTCTGATGGGTATGTGCCATCTTTACCTATTGCAGCTATCACAGCTTTCTTCCAGGATGTTTCTGCTTCTCTTCCTTTTAAAATAGTGTTAAACAAAACCTTCTAGATCTTTATCACTTATTCCCTCCTAGTTTCCAAACATTCACAGGAACACTACTTATTCCTGGAGACTTTGCTGCAAATTGATTATACATCACCACTTTTATCCTATCTCCTCCCATCTTAACTGTTACTTCTTGAGCCTCATCTACCTATACCCCTGGCATACTTAAGTCTTCCATAAATATTTCCATCTGTGCTCTTTCTTAATTTCAATATTTCTCTGCTTTATACAAATGTTCATGAAATTTCCAAAATATCTCTAACACCTCTACAGGATATGTGGTTATTTTTATTGTTTGAGGCTCCCTAATTCTGGCAACAACCATTTCTACTTTCTGTTTCTTATGTAGTGCTAAAAGTTTGTGCACTTTGGAGTTACTATAAAAAAACAGATGCTTAAAAGCAATCTTTCTAAACATGCATGTTCTCCAGATACTCCTTTATTTTCTCTTAAGTACCATGTAGTTGCACCTCTTTTTGGCCTGTGAGATACTTTAACATTTATCAGCCCCTCTAAAGAATTTCTGTTACTTCTTAACCATGTCTCTTTTTCTTTGTTTACCCTTTTTTAAACTCAACTTCCATTTTATCCTACTCACTAGCTATAAGTTATGAATAACTTTCTATTTTCCCCTAAAAGTCATGAATAATTTCCACTACCCATTCCTCTCTATTCCTTTCTTTTTAATAGGTAGGTGTGGATGAACTAGTGTTTTATTTTTATCCATTATCATGCATGTTTATCTTAGTTGTTATTGGTGTATAATCTGAAATAGCTACTGGATGTGTGTCAAAGCTCTCACATGTACATTTTCATATGATATTTAATTTTTGTCTAGTTTAGCCCAATTATTGTACTTTGGGGAATGATAAGGAAATTCTCTCCAAGATCCTACTGCTGAATTCACATTTGCCATACTAAATCTCTTCATAAGCATCTTCAGAAATCTACTCTCTTTTGTTATAGTTTCCCTTCTATGCCTCTTCAGATACATCATCCGTGTTGCAAATAAAGTTCCAGTCTCCACCTATAAGTAATATTCCCTGCTGAAAGCTGATTATTTTCTAACATTTTGTTAAACTCCATAATAGCAGTTTTAGGTGGGACATAAATACATGCCAGCATAAATTTTAGACAGAATATAAATACATGCCAGCATAATCCTCTCTCTTGCCAGTAGCCCCTTACTACCTACCAAAAATATAAAAAAACAGATAGAAGCCAGTAAGATCCACAACCGATTCTGATGAAGTTTCTACTGTGAGACAAAAGTGCTCAATCGGTTGTAGATCTTACTGGCTTCTATCTGGCTTTTTATATCAGTTTGTGGTTGGTGTGTGCTTTTCATACCTACCAAAAATCTACAATTATTATCTTTTTTTCCTCTTCTATCACTATTGGAGCTCCTCTAGTAATTAGTATAAGTACCTTCGTTGAAGGTTGTGCGTCAGGGCCGGCAACTCGGCATGTAAAAATCTACTGCCAATCATTAGCGGACCGGAGTTCCGCTGTGGCGACCCCTAACTGGAAAAGCCAAAAGACACAACAACAACAACAACTCTCCATTTCCTTTGTCCCTGATATTCTTCTGAATATCTATCATGAAAGTCTTTCTTTGATCATATTCACATGCTCACTTCTTTCCAAATGTGTCTCTTGGGGCACTGTTATTTGCACTATGCATTTCTTAATATAATTTAATACTTTTACCTTTTTGTCTATACCTTTTAGGCCATTTACATTCCAAAATAGTATGGATAGTGTAGTCATTATGATAAGACATTATTATTCTCACTAATTACATATGACAGCTGTTTAAATGTCAACTTTCATCTTTTGTGTTATATGAACCCATTAATGTTTGGGAGGTTGTTTTTTATACGTTGTTTCTTGTATCTCCATTTGAACTTATGTCATATTTTACAAGACTTTTTATTTTAATGAAAATCCTCAACAAAACACACACACACACACACACACACCAGAAGAGACTCCATAAGCTATTAACTATGTCTATCTTCAAATAATGTTTAACCCCCCAGATAGGAGCAATTATCCCAAATTAACAGCTGCACCCTTAAGTATTACCTAACCTAAAATTATGATTACCCATGCTGAGGCACATGCTTTAGCTTATGTTTCTATATACACTAATTGCTGCCTGTTCTTGTCTTATCTTTTTTCCTCTCTCAGATGTCAAAAAGAGCTTTTATGTTTTCCGAAAACATCAACTTTTTTCTGTACTGTGGAGCTTTATCTACATTTGCTTAACTGTTTTATTGTAATTTTTTCACTGTATTTATCTTCAATTTTGTAAATTTTCTTGCTTACTTGTACTATAGAGCTTTTCTCCCCGGGCTTCCATCATTTCCACAAACACTCTACTGTCTCCAATATTTAATATTCTGCCCTTCTGCCACAGTTGTGTCAGGATCAACTCTTTCTACTGGCATGATTGCATCTTTATCAATACAGGTCTTGGATGGACTATCCTAGTAAACAGAAGTCAAATAAATAAATAAATCACTTTTCACCTTAAGGAAAACGTGTACTGGCTATCTTTAAATAAAACTAAATGATACACTTTTCTCGTAAATGCATTGGAGTATTTAGGTTACCAAGAACGTATCTATCTTTTATTTGCTTCCAATAATTTCAAACTTTATTTTTTACTAAGCTGCTTGCCCTTGTACCTTTTAATTTTACAATTTCCTCAGCAAACGATGCCCAGAATTATCGAGATTTATTGCCTGCACCAGCAGTCAGCTTATCTCCATAGAAACATAAGAACAGGAGATTTCTAAACTCACACTGAACATTTATTTGCTAAACAAAAATTTTTCATTATAATCAGAGTGTTTTCTTATATTTATAACCCACATGCTTACATAAGAAAACATATCATTAGATTAAGTCACGGGCATTAATCCAGACATCCACCTATGCATAAGAAAGAGAAACCATCTCAACTCCACATATGTTGTAATCAATGCACTTTACATCCCATCCTCCCGCCCCAACAGCCCAAGATTACAGCATATTAACTTAAACATGTTTTTTCCAACCTTTTTTTCTCTTTTGACATTGTAATGCCTACATTTCTTAAAACTAAAAAGGATTAAAAAGTACCTGTTAGCTTTAATATCTTTAACAAATACAACAATCACTGAAACTGCTTTAGTATATAACATGCAATTCATATCATGAAATGTTTTATACAAATATTAAGAAAAAAAATTGTTTTAGTCACAATTCCTTTTTTCCTTTTCCTTTTAGTGTCCTTCCAAACATTAGTGACATGAAGTGGGGTATATGCATTTCAGTCTCCCCACAAGTTTAAGAAAGTCAACAAAAGTTCAATCTTTCTCAGACACTTTCTCTCGTAAACCCATATTTCACAAATGTGATAAATGCTTTATAATCTCAAATTTATTCAGTAATTTCAGTGTTGCTGCTCTTCTTCATGCTCATCTCCGTATCCCAACCCCAGACTCTTGTTGTTGTTCAAGGTACCCCTGATTCTTCTGGTCAACTCCTGTGCTTTTTCTGTCTTGCAAGCACTTTTCTTTGAAACATTGGAAAAGCTTTCGCTGGCAAAAGTCTCTCTATGAGCTTTATTATCAGAAGAATGAAAAACAGAGTCCCCATCTGTTTGATGGCACACTTTTTGTTGGGGAAACTTTTGTATTTCCTCTTTAGCCTGTTCTGCACCAAAAATGCCTTTGCTCCTCCAGGAAAAATATTTCAAAGACAGCTGAGTACAGCAGCTTGAATCTCACACTTGCCTCTAGACATTTTTTGATTGTTGGGATAAATTTGTTTCTCTTCTGCCACTCTGCCTGATGTACAATGAATAATCATTTTCCACAAACACTCTACTGTCTCCAATATTTAATATTTTGCCCTTCTGCCACAGTTGAGTCAAGATCAACTCTTTCTACTGGCATGATTGCATCTTTATCAATACAGGTCATGGCTGCTATCCCATGGCCAGGTTTGGAGCATACACACAATGTGTCATTTCAATTAACAAATCCTGCTGTGGAATACTAGTCCAGTTGCTTATTTGCACTTTCATAAAATTAGCACAGTCTGTTGCTTCTCTGGTACAGCAGAAAATCTTGAATTTTCTCTACATGTTCTGTCCTCTAACTCTACTGTGTTTTGAAACACCTCTTCTTAACTGTCATTTACAACTTGCTCCATTTTTCTAGCCTTTTGTTATTTGAGTTGATATACTCCTTCAGTGCTTCATTTATTTTAATCAACCCTGATTTATTTTTTCCACTAAACTTCAGGAAGCCACCTCTTGTACCAAAGCTGAAACTTGAATTGATGTTTGCTGAACAGCTGCAAGTTTCTTTCTAGTCATTTTCTCCTCACATTTTCTAGTTGATTTTCTTTTATTCTCTCTCTAAGTTTTTTCTTTGCTGGCATCCAGGCAGTGTACTTACTAGTCAGTAACTGAATTTTACTAAAACTGGCAGCATTACTTGTCTTTATCTCTTAGTTCTTTTTTTACACTGGGAGAGATGAAATTGAGCTGTTGATCAGTGTGCAGCTGCACTAGATGTCCCTTAATTATTAGTTGAATATTTTCATAAATTCCTACAGAAATCTACTCTCTTTTGTTAAATTTTCCTTCTCGATCCCATGATAAATCTTCCCTATAGCAAATCAAGTTCCAGTCCCCACCTATAAGTAATATTATCTGCTGAAACCCAATTTTCTCCTAAAGTTTTCTTAAGCTCCATAATAGCAGTTTTGGGTGGAATATAAATATATGCCTGCATAATCCTAGTCCCATGCTAATATCCCTTTACTACCACAAATTCACTATTATTATCTTTTAGCACTTCTATTACTATTGCAGCCCATCTAGCAATCAGTATCATTACTCTCCTTTTCCTTTGTACATAATATTATTCTGATTTTCCACCCTGAAATCCTTTCTTTGTCAGATTCACATGCTTATTTTTTTACAAATATGTCTCCTGCAGCACTCCTATTTGCACTCTACATTTAATAGAAATCAATACTATTTTCTTTTTGTCTATACCTGTAAGGCCATTTACATTCCAAAATACTAGGAACAGTCTAGCTACTATGATAAAAAGCTATTGTTTCTTCTTACTACATTACATTTTTTTACTTATTTCCAATTTTTGTCTTACATGCACACACTATAGCCTGGCAGGCTGATCTTTTAAATAGTTGTTTCTTCGCATCTCCATTTGATCCTATGTCACATTTTCTAAACTTTCTGCTTTAATGAAAACCCTCAGACAAAAAAAAAAAAAAAAACTACATACATTTTCAGAAAATGCCAGCCCCAATTAACTTAGAACAAACACACAAAACTATGTACATGTTCAACAAATGAAGTTTAACCCCCCAGAGCAGAACAATTTCCCCAAATCAACAGCTGCACCCATAGACATAACCTACTCTAAAATTAAGGTCACCTATGCCAAACCACATGTTACATCCCATGTTTTCACTTACGCTGATTGCTGTCTGTTCTTTTCTTATCTCTATCCCACTCACAGATGTGAAAAACTATTATACTTTCAGAAAACATTAACTTTTAGCCCTAAGAAAAAAGTGCAGTGGCTACCTTTAAATAAAAACGAATTATGCAATTTTACATTACATGCAAAGAGTTAAGGTTGCTGAGGAGGCTACTATCTTTTATACACTTTCTGTAATTTCACACTGTATTTTTCATTGAACTGTTTGGTATTGTTCCTTTAAATTTGCACTTCCTCAGTAAAGAATGCTCAGAACTCTCAAGATTAATTGATTGCACCTGCTATCAGGTTGTCTCCATGTAAAAGTAGTCAGCAATAAGGAAAAACAACTAACAACTTTGCAGATGCATGAAGGAATACTTGTAAATTTCACTAAAAACAGAATGCAGAGAATTCCACTGGCTAACTGCCTTCATTTGAAGACTTATATCTCAATTAGAACATTTACTAATCAAAAAAAAAATGCTACTATATTTGAAGATGCAAGTAGCTTGATATTTGCCAAGGTTTTCATAATTTTGTTTTATTTTACAAACCTATTTGCTTAAAATGTTCATAGTTTAAACCAAGGACATTAATTTAGACACTCATCCTTGTAAAACAAGAGAAATCATCAACTTAATTCTACATATAATATAATTAGCTCACTTTCACACCCCCACACTAGCAGCTGAAGTTCACAGCATTATATTGACTGAAACTTACTTCTGTCCAGTCTTTCTTCTCTTTTTATATTGTAAAAGCTATATTTTATACAACTGAAATACCTGCTTAGTTTAGTATCTCAAACACATACAACAATCACTAAAAAATAACCCCACAAACACACACATTTAAAGTACCCCTGACTGCACGCTGGTTTGCAGTACAACTTGCAACTTATATCATAAAATATTTTATACAAGCAAAAACCAAAAATAATAAAATGAACTGAAACACAGTTACGATAATGATAAATATTCTTTCTTTAGAAGGTAAGTGCTTTCATGGGTATCCTCTTCCCGCTTCTTCAGCCTAATCTTTAAGATAAAACACAAATGTATTATATAAGAATTTAAAAAGACCAGACCAATAAAAAGCAAGAAGTATTTAACAATGTAACAACATCATCTGTTTCATGGTACCACTGCTACAGAAGCCAGTCATTCTTAAAGAAGCATTGCATTTAAAATGGATGTCTATATTCAAGCTATGCTAGTAGAAAGCCTTTGCCTGTGGCATTCTTGGTTGGTCTGGAGAGAAAGGGAGGAATTTTATTGGACCAAAATAGGAGGGAATTAATTTTCCACCATACTTATTCTAGGTAAAGGTGAAAGTTCAGTGTGGGATCAAGCCACAAACCAAGTATTTGAAGGAGATGACTTGATCATTGGGGTTTTCAATATGGTCATGGATAAGAAGTGACACAATATGGGGTATATACTTTACAGTTCAGTCTTTTCTCAGCCACATTTAAATGTGATTGATGCTTTATTGTCTCACAGTTACTCACTAATTTCAGTGTTGCTGGTCTTCCTGATAATCTCCCAACATCAGACTCTGGTTCAAGTTCAAGTTACTCACGATTCTTTTAGTCATCATCTCTGCTTTTTCTGTCTCTCAAGCATTTTCCTTTGGAACATGGAAAGGTTTCACTGGCAAAGTCTCTATATGAGGTTTATAGCCAGAAGAATAAAAAGCAGAGTCCCCTTCTGGTTGCTGGCACACTTTATGTTGAATAAACTTTTTTATTTCCTCCTTAGCATGCTCTCCATCAAAAAATGTCTTTGATCCTCCAGGAAAAAGTAATCTAAAGACAGCTAGATACAGTAGCTTGAATCTCACATCTGCCTCTTGACATTCTCAGATTGATGGTATAAATGTGTTTCTCTTCTGCCTGGTGTACAGTGAATATTTATTTTCAAAGCTCCTCTGTTGTCTCCAATGTTTAATACTTTTCCCTACTGCCATAGCTTTGTCAGGATCAGCTTTTTCGACTGGTATGATTGTGATTTTACTAATACAGGTCTTGGGTGCTTTCTCATGGCCAGGTTTGCAGCATACATTCAATGTGCCCTTTCAGTTAAAAAATCTTCTGTGGAACATCAGTTCAATTGCTTATTTTTGCTGTTATAAAATTAATACCATTTGTTCCTTCCAGTCTTTCTGGTAAATCAGATTTTTTTCTGTGTGATCTGTCTGATAATGTTACTATTTTTTGAAACAGCTCTTCTTGAAAAGCCTAATACTCAGCCAGCCTTTTCTTCATTTCAACATCTGATTTTTGCAGTTGTATCAGTTCATAGCTTGTTAAACATTCTGCAATTTATTCAGCCTTTTTTGTTTGAGTTGATATACTCCTTCAGTGTTTCATTTATTTTACTCACATCTGATTTATTTTTTACTGTAAATTACTGGAAACCATCTCTTGAACCAAAGCTGAATCTTGAAATGCCTTTTCCTAAATAGCTGCAGGATTCTTCCCAGACAGTGTTTTCTCTTCACCTTTTCTGGTTGATTTTCTTTCAGGTTCTCCAGATTTCTTGTTTGCTGGCATGCAAACATTGTACCTACTAGCCCATAACTGAATTTTACTCAAGTGTACAATTTCACTGGTCCTTTTTTTCTCGGTTTCTGTTTTCACACTGGGAGAAAATAAATTAATCTGCAGATCATTGTGTACCCATCTTGGAAGTTTTTATGGGTAGCTGAGTTGTTGATTATTTGTGATTGAACACTTACCCATTAATGGCAACTGGGAATTGATCAGTCATAGGGGAAACATCACACCATAAACAATTTTTATCTTGTTATATATCTCCTAAAACTGCAGTGAATGAAAAAGTGATCCACATTTTTAGTAAGATTCAACAGCTGTGAGTAAAAAACCCTTTCAAGGACCTTTGCTAATGGTTTCAGATTAAAAAATAGGGCAAAATATTACAATAAAAATATATAAGCATTGCATGTTTTATAGATGGTGCCACTCCTTTGGTACAGAGAGATACAGGCTAAGGGCAAAAGGTTCCCTTCTACCTTCTCCACACTATCTCTTTCATTCATTTGTGATTTTAATAAGCTCGAGTACTAGGGGTATTCACTCCCCCACATCTCTAAACTGTCATAGAATATATCTGCATTTATATATATGGTCAAAGGGTAATATACAATAAATTAATGCCAACAGAAACTTACAGAATATTAAATGACTATGGCAGCATGGACTGGTGTTCGTGGGATGAGACACAGTGAAGTAGCACTGGGTCACATTATGGAAGAACACAGTTTGCATGGGTTAAAGCAGTGGGGGCTCATGGCCACACTGTGCTAGTCAGCCACCAATATGTCATGGAAATGTGACTATGCATATCAGTGGTCCAAAGACAGTGATGCTGATAGGTATGCCATCAAGGTGACTACCACTTACCTTCCTCAGTGAATTATCCCTAGTATCACTGGGCAGTCATTACAATATATGGACCATACCTTGTGGCAGATATTAAGTCATGTCCTCTTGAACAAGCAGGTATGTCCTTCAGTTTTATGTAGGCAGTGAAGGTTTATCTGATTACTGCAGTAAAAGCTTAAGAATACTGTAAATGTGTATGTGCAGATATAAGATGAGTCAGTGATATATTGGCCAAAGTAGTGATTCCTGCATAACTTTATTTTTTTGCTAGTTAATGAGAACATTGTATAGTATGGGTAACTATCTTGTGTGTGCATATATCACTACAGGGACACTGAGCATCCTGTAGGTGGTGTCCATTCACAGTAGATATTCATTGTAGTGTAATATTTATTTTACCACTATTTGTTAAATATGCAGGTATATACATTTCTGATTGACAGGTTATTAGTATACTCTGATGCTTGTATTAGAGATATGAGTGCTAATTTCTATGTCTACAGTGTGGTGGGAGCCAACAGTGATACTGACACTATGGCTGGCACATTAGCTGCAACCAGGATTTAGATGATGCAGTGGATAGGCCTCTCTTCTCTTCCTATTAAGATATCTGTTGCATTCAGCAAAGTGGAGTTGACATACAAAACCATAGAAAGTCTCTCGATGCCACAAGTAATCAAGACATGCAATAGTCAGCATGCTGTCTTTCACATTAGTGCAACACTCAGGGTGTGTGCACCATGTTAATCTTAGTGTTGTGTGCCTATTTGTTGTGTCACTTGCAAGTGAGCTTGTTGATCCTGCTGTCCCCCCACTTGCTGATAGAGTTCCTCCTTAATGCCGTCTTCATCATCCTATGGATGTCCTTGATCATGTTCCTGGTTATCTAATGGTATAGCTCTAACACACCAGACTGGGAAGCCCCCATGCATGCTTTTTATATTATGCAACATTGCACAAGCTTTCATGGGTATGCACTTGAAAGTACTCTTGATGTGTCCAAACACAGAAATCAAGATTTAAACAAACCAAACCCATGCTCAATCATAGTCTTTATCTACTTGTGTGCTTAATTTTAAGCCACTTCTGCTGCAGTATGCAAATCTGATATTGGCATCATTAGCTAGAGCTGAAGAGTACAACCACTATTGTCATATTCAGCATTGTATGGTTAACAGTGTGTATATCTTTACAGGAACTACATCTGCAGAGAATGTGTGTTGTGATCCGTTGCTCAGCCAGTCTTCAGTAAAATGTCATAATGTCATGGTATCAAGATGCGTGTGTGTGTGTGTGTGTGTGTGTGTGTGTGTGTATACAGTTCTTCATTTGGTCTTACCTGAGTGGTGTATGTACTCTTTGGTTATATGACATGGCATCAGAATAAAAAGGCAGTGACATTTTTTACACTAGATGCTGCATGTAAACTACTTCCATAGTTCTGTTGACTTGCATGTTTGTCAGAAATAATTCTATATTGTCACCATCATGGACAATTGAGGTCCATCTTGAAGAAAAGTGAAGTAAACGTTTTGTTTCATATTTTTGACACTTCTCTTGAAAATTACTGTTTAATGGAGTGCAGTCTGAAATTTTGTATTTGCATTTATTTGGCTTTCTCACTGCACTGAACAGCCAACCCCTTTCAGTAGAAATTCTTCACATGTTGGCTCAAGATAAAACTACAACTAATAACTTTAAAGCTTCACAGAACCTTTAAGAAAACTGGAAGCTGTGGATTCAACATCTTAAACTGTGTTATTCCAAGTGGACTTGGTGTTAAACCAGAAGTTATATAGTGAACTATGCTCCTTCATATTATAAGAGAGAGACAAAATAATGTATTTAACATTTTCAACTTTATGAAGTGAGAAAGAAGAAATAATTACCTTATAAAAATACGTTCAAAACATGCTGTCTACCATAAGCAATGCATTCATTTTTTACTGGTGGACTTACACCTCTATCTCTTTAATCTGAGCCAAGCTACAGGCTTTGTCCCACAGATGTGGGACACAGCTTTTTTTAACACCTTCATTGAATTATCACCAGTGACATAGTCAGACCAACATGTACATAAAAGCAATCAAATCACATTAACAAGTTCACATTTACAAACATTATAAATCACATATATTGTCCTCCTGTTTTTTTTTTTTGTTGTTGTTGTTATGAATTGCTTATCAAATCTCTCTTCCCAATCTTTTCTGGCCTCCTCTATAGTTACCATTTAATATTTTATATGCCCTATTAATTATCCCTTTTTAACAGCAACTTCTGCTCTAGATTCAACTAAAAACTCAACCAGTGCAGGTCTTTCATTTAGAATTCCTGGTAATCTCCAAGTGTAGTACCTCGCAGGATGCACAGTAGCAAATCCCGCCCCAAACACACCTCCAGTGCACGGACCCCGCACCCGCTTCTGTAATGTCAGCCTGAGCCTACCGCTTTTTCTTTTTCTTTACTGCATGCACCTTTCACATTGCTTAGTTTCACATTTTGACCATTTGTTCCACATTATGAGGGCTAGTTTTCCTCATTTTGGACATGGAAGGTTGAGAGCTATGGCAGCACATCAGCCTACTTCTTTCTCCTATTTTTTCAATAGGTGTTGATCCCTTCACTTCGGTGTTACTATTGCTGGCACCAGTTACATGGCACCTACGTAACCGACGCATTTCTTGATCACTGCCTTTCCGAAATAAGTCTTACACTTGGCAGCTTTCATGTACTATTTTCGGAATGTCATTTTATGGTATGGTCCCATGTGTTTCTGTCCTTCAGGCCATCCTGACCCATTTCCTAAGTCCCTGCAGAACTAACTTCCAAGTGCACACAAATCAACAGAGCCTCACAACCTCTCACAACATCCCGGGTTAAGCACTTTTTAACTAATAGCCACGACAAATGTTAACGTTTTGCAAACTAACAATTACACCTTCCTGTGAGCTTCCTAGTTGAAGTTGTTAGTAAACTGTTGACCATATTTTTGGTCTGTTCCTCACAAAATTTGCACTTTTCTGACAAATCACTAAGAATAAAATGACTAATTACAGGCATATGAGTTTCAAACATCCTTCATATAATGCGTGTACCTGCTCATGCAACACTTTCTCCATTTATAAGAGGAATGTTTAGATCTGTTCCTAATTTTGGGCACTTTGTTTATAACGGAAATATATTTAAAATCTGCACTTTTCTGACAAATCACTAAGAATAAAATTACTAATTACAGGCATATGAGTTTCAAACATCCTTCATATAATGCATGTACCTGCTCATGCAACACTTTCTCCATTTATAAGAGGAATGTTTAAATCTGTTCCTAATTTTGGGCACTTTGTTTATAATGGAAATATATTTAAAATCTGCCCCTGTCATTGGCTCTTTGCCTCCCCCTCCCCACACACACAGTACTTTTACCTTTCTTAATAATTCTTGTGCACCTCAAAAATGGGGGTAATCTCGCTTTTTACTGCTTTGAATTTTTGATATTGAAACTGTAATCTGCAGTGACTGTCACTCATACTCTACTTTTCCTTGCCAATCATGTACCGTCACGCACACTCCACGCCCAAAGCTGCGCAGAACTGAGTGCAAGGTACTACACTTGGAGATTACCGAATTCCTCTGTCCCTTTCTCTTTGCCTATACTCTGATATCAATCCCTGACAGGAAACATAATCTCTGGCCTGCAGTCCAAATATCTTCTTGGCCCTTCCTATTCTACAACCTTTCTCTTTCTAATTATTTGTTCCTAATACCTTGGTTCCTTTGCCAGCTTCCTTCAGTAAATTCCAGCCCCCTCTTGCCTTTCATTGTACCCCTAATAACAGTCATCCCTATTGCCAGAATCTCCTTTCTCCACTCCCATGTTGGCTTACTTCTTAATATACTTTCTGCTACTTTATGAATATAATATTCTGCATGACTGTTGTTATTCTCATTAAGGATCTGCATCCAAAATCCCACTCTTTCCTTATTTCTTGAATTATCCCCCCAGCTTCATCATCATCCCTTTCCACTTTGAATTGTAGCTTTCTGCTTGTGTTATGTAAAAGAGCCTTAACTGTGTAGCTCTAAAATACCCTTTCAAATTAAGTTATTTTAAACCTCCTTGTCCTACTGGAAGATCAACTTATCCTACTTGACTCTTGCCCTCCTCCCTTCCCAGATAAAATCCTTACTATTCACAACTTCTCTTCTGATTGATAAAAATATGCCTGACCTGTGTATAAAATTAAAAGGATTAAAAACATTTTACTGCTTGTATCTTGCTACCCATATCTACAGGCACGAGCTTCCAGTTTCTCAGGTTTTGTATTTCTTTTAGTTTCTTCATACATATCCTTAACAGCCATAACAAAATCCTTTTTAGCCTGTAGTCCTACATATTCCATTTCATTATGCCCCCATAAATATGGGTATTGTTGAACTAGTTCATGTGTGGGTATGTAGTTTACAGCTATAGTGTTTGTTTTATCTTCATGAATTTTACATCCTGAAAAAAAAATGTGAACTGTCTCAGAATGTCCCACAACATCGAGATGTCCTTTTCTGGTTCTATCAGATGCAAAATAATATAATTTGCAAATAAAGCCAACTTTTCCTGAATAGCATACCAATTATACCCTTGAATTTTTGAGTTCATTTTCTTTGTCAGTGCTTCTAAATATAAAAAAATAACAAAAGGGAAAGAGGACACTCCTGGCTGATTATTCTGCTCAGACGCAACTTATCAGATTGGAACACTCCCACTTTGATTTTTGCCTCCAATCCCTCATATATCATCCTAATTAAATGTATTATTGTATTAGGAAATGCAAATGTTCCATAATCTGTCAAATGTTTTCACTACATCAAGACCTACAAACAGCAGCAATATTTTCTTACATTCTGCTTCTCTCTGGAACATCATTCTTCTATTAATATTGTCAAATGTTTGTCACCCCCTCCCAAAACCACAATGATCCATATCTATTAATTTAGTAGTCATAAACACTTTATAATCATGGTTTAAAATTCAAATGGATCTATATAAAGCTGGGTCTGAATGGTCTTTACTGTCTTTAGGTATTACAGCCACCATGGCATTTTTCCTGAAAGTTGTTTTCCCTCCTTTTAAAATACTGTTAAACAAAACTGTCCAGATCTTTGTCATCTTCTTCCCTCTTAGCTTCCAAACTTCCACTGGATTACCATCAATTACTGAAGACTTTCCTGCAGATTGGTTATATATTATCACTGAACCTCATCTACCTCTACCCTTGGCATATTTAAGTTTTCAATAAAGATTTCCATTTGTGCTTCTTCTTGACTTCCCCACTTCTCTGCTTTATACAAATATTCATCAAATCTCTGAAATATCTCAACATCTCTACAGGATCTCTGGTTATTTTTCTTGTTATAGGCTCTCTATGTTTGGCAACAACTATTTTAACTTTCTGTTACCTAAGTCATTGTGCCAAAATGTTTGTGTTCTAGGGTTACCCTCAAGCTGGCAAAGAAAAAAAAAACAAACACCCCCCCCAAAAAAAAACAGCTCCATAACCTGATAACTTAATAGAAACACACAAAACTATGAACATTTTCAAATAATAAAGTTTAACCCTCCTGTTAGGAACAACTGTCCCAAATATACAGCTGGAACCACAGGCCTTAATTATCCTAAAATTGAGATTATCTAAAGTACAGTTTTGTACCTACCATAAATGTAGATGTTCGAAGATCCACATTGCTGCAGTCCTTACACTTGGGTAGTCCGCTGTCCTCGGTCGGCCCGAATATCAAAGTATAAGGCTGACATCGGTCAGGGCGCATTTGACTGACGTCAGGACGTCAGGGTACAAATGCGCATGACCGACGTCATATCCTCAGTCTTTTCTTGCCCCAGATGTCAGAAGACCCTAAAAATAAAGGTCAAAACCAAAAGACAGCAAACAACCAACCAACCACCCTTGCACTAACTATATGTACAATATATACAATATACACAAAAAATACAACCCAACCCACACAACTACCTCTAACTACAGAGGGGAAGGAGGGAGGGTAAATTGGACTGCAGCAATGTGGATCTTCGAACATCTACATTTATGGTAGGTACAAAACTGTACTATGTTCTTCATCTCACATTGCTGCAGTCCTTACACTTGGGTAGAATCCCAAAGCAGAGGTAAGGGAGGATGGCTAACTACAAGGAAGCAGGCGCTGCCAAAATGCCCTGCAAAACAGCAGTGGCAAAACCAGCCCTGGACTTAGAGTAAAGTGGCAGGTGATAATGCCTAGAGAAAGTATGCACAGAACTCCAAGTAGCTGCCTCCAAAATATCCTTGGTCGCCACTCCCCTTAAAAAAGCTGTTGAAGTGGCAGTAGCCCTAGTGGAATGAGGCCTAATCCCAGCTGGAATCTCCTTGCCATGATGGGAATAACAGAAAGCAATGCAAAACCCAATCCACTTAGAAATAGTTTGTTTTGATACAGGCTTGCCCTGAGAACTCAAAGCAAAAGAAACAAACAACTGCTGAGACTGCCTGAACCCTTTAGTTCTGTCCAAATAATAACGCAACTGCCTGTGGACATCTAAAGTGTGCAAAATCTTTTCCCCTTTATTTTGGGGATTTGCATAAAAAGTAGGCAAATGAATAGTTTGGTTTAAAGCCACACTAGAAACCACCTTAGGCATAAAGGAAGGATTAGTACGTAATGATACCCTATCCTTATGGAAAATCAAGAAAGGCTCAACCGCCATAAGGGCCTGTAATTCAGAAACCCTTCTTGCAGAGGTAATGGCCAACAAAAAGCAGTCTTCCATGATAAATATTTCAACTCAGCAGTAGCTGCAGGCTCAAAAGGTTGTAGAGTGAGTTTCTCCAACACAAAATTGAGATCCCAAGCAGGAGTAGGAGCTCTTCGTGGGGGTCTTATATTCTTTGCCCCTCTAAGAAATTGCTTGAACAAAGGATGAGAAAACAATGGTGGGTTGCAATCATAGTGAGCTGAAATTGCTGCAGCATGAACTTTAATAGAAGAGAAAGACAAACCTTTGTCTAGTAACTCAGTAAGATATTGAAGAGCCACACACAAATTAGGCTCAGAAACATCAAAATCTTTGCTGCACTCCAAAATAAAAATCTCTTCCATTTGTCTGCGTACACTTTCCTTGTACTAGGCCTCCTAGCTTCCAAAATAACATTCAAAACTTGCTGAGGAAGTGGAGGCCCACTATGGTTCAAAACAGAATATGCCAGGCTGTTAGGTGCAGAGAGTGAAGCTTGACATTCAGCAAATGGCTGTCCTCCTGCGACAACAGGTGTGGAATCGAAGGCAAAGGCCATGGAGGCTTCCGTACCAGACTTCTCAGTAATGGGTACCAGTGTTGTCGAGGCCAATCCGGAGCTATTAAAATCATTCTTGGCTTGTCCTGTCTGACCTTTAGAAGTACCTTTGGGAGGAGAGGCAGAGGTGGAAAGGCATACACATGAAGATTGCTCCAATTGAAAGAAAGAGCATCCACTCTCCAAGCTGTGGGATGAAACCTTTTTGTGCAAAACCTTGGCAGCTGATGGTTTAGTGGAGAAGCGAACAGATCTATGTCTGGAGTTCCCCAAGACACTGTCAATTTCTGAAATACATGAGGATCCAATTTCCACTCGTGGGGATCCATAATTTGTCTGCTCAACACATCTGCTAAGGAGTTCTGTGCTCCTGGCAGAAACCTTGCCTGAAGATTGAGCTGTAAACTGAGAGCAGTCTCCCACAAAATCATTGCTTGCCTGCATAGAGGATAAGAATGCGTTCCCCCTTGTTTGTTGATGTACCACATGACAGTTGTGTTGTCTGTTAGAATCAACACCTGCCCTGGAAGAAGTAATTCCTTGAAAGCAATTAATGCAAACTGGACTGCTAACATCTCCTTCATGTTGATATGTAGATGTCGTAGTCTGACAGGCCACCTGTTTTGTATCCACTTTCCATTTAGATGAGCTCCCCAAGCTTTGTCTGAGGCATCTGTCATTAAAATCTGACTCGCCTCTGGCCGGGTCACAGAGAGTCCCTTGTTTAGGTGACATTCCTGAGCCCACCACAAAAATTCCTTTTGAATGCAAGGTATTATTTGAATGACAGTGTCTAGATCCTGGCAGTGCTGTGTCCATACATTTTTGAGATACCATTGTAGCTTCCTCATATGCAGTTTGGCATTGGGAAGCACCAGAATACAAGATGCCATGAACCCTAAGGCTTGAAGGACTGTCCTTGCAGTCAGCCCGGACTGATGAGATAGTTGATGGAAGTAAAGTGATAGACTCCTTTGTTTGTCCGGGGTTAAAAAGGCCATCTGGGATGCTGTATTCAGTCTCACACCCAGAAAGCACATGTCTTGAGAGGGTACTAGACTGGACTTTATTTCGTTCACAGAATACCCTAGGCATCTTAGCACTGCTATCACATATTCCAAATGATGAAGAAGCTCTCCTCTTCCTTGAGCCAGAATTAGGCAGTCGTCCAAATAAGGATAGATCTGTATTCCTTTTAGTCTGAAGAAAGCTATCACTGGAGCCAGAACTTTCGTGAACACTCTGGGCAGTAGATAAGCCAAAGGGCAATGCAGAGAACTGATAGTGAGAAGTCCCAGCTCGAAAACGCAGATACTTTCTGCAACTTAGTCTGATAGGAACATGAAGGTAAGCCTCCTTGAGATCCAAAGTTACCATCCAATGATCTTTGCCCAGCAGAGGTAAAAGCTGCTGCAACGTCAACATTTTGAACTTGGGAATGTCCAGATAAGTGTTGAGGATAGATAAATCCAAAATTGGTCTCCACGTGTTCCCCTTCTTTGGTACTAGGAACAGGCGAGAATAAAATCCTAGGCCCACTTCTGGCAGAGGGACCGGCTGTATGGCCCCTAGTTGGAGCAACAGAGAAACCTGTTTGTGAGCCTCTATTCTTTGTTGAGGAGGAACGTCTGGCATGCCTTTGAAAGGAGGCAAGGTATGGAAATAAAACCTGTAGCCGTGGTGTATGATATCCAATACCCATCTGTCCTGGGTAATTAAACTCCAATTTTCTTTGAAAAGTGCCAACCTTCCTCCCAAAGGTGCTGCCAGACGAGCAGGCTCTGGCAGCTGAAAAGGTAGGTCATTGGGTCTGCTTACGAAAGGACTGACCCCTGCCCTCACCCGAAGCCTGTGCAGGAGAACTCCCTGTTCTAGGCCTGAAAGAGCCCTGGGCTCTGCCCTTACCACGTCTAGCTCTACCCCTAGACTGTGAATCATAAGAAGGATACGTCCACCCTTTAGTAGGCCAATTTCTACTAAACTTTGGAGGCTGGACCTGCAAAAAATCTTTAACAGTCTGCATAGACTTAGCCTTGTCTTCCATTTTCTTTAAAACTGTCTCAACAGGAGGACCAAACAATACGTCAGATTGTAAAGGAGCATCTAAAATCCTTGTTTTAACATGTTCAGACAAATTCTGATCCCTCAGCCAGGCGTGCCTGCAAAGAACTGACCCAGTGGCAGCCACCCTAGACGAGGCCTGTACAGCATCAAAACCACATTGCAAAGAATGCTTACCCACCTGTTCAGAAACATGCACTAAATCTTGCAACTCCTTACAATCAATACCTACTGCCAGAGCATCAACCTTAGACTTCAATAGTGAAAGGAGATAATTTTGGTATTTCAACATGTGAAACTGGCAATTCAGAGCCCTCATAGCAAGAGTGGAAGAAGTATAGACTTTCTTTCCCCATCTATCCAAGGCCCTAGCCTCCTTGTCTGCAGGAACCGGATTCTTAACAACAGAAGCCTTAACACCTTTAGGCCCCTGGCTAACAGTTTCTGGGTCTGCCCTAGGACTCTTAAACAGATACTTATGAGCTTCAGGCACCCTGTAATACCTATCCGGCTTAACAGGAGCAGGAGGCAAAGAATCAGGATTAAGAGAAGCTTCTGTAAAAACATCTGCCACGACATCCAAAACAGGAGGTATAGCCAAAGGCCTATGCTGGGGTAAAAACAGAAATTCCCTAAGCCTTTTCCTGGAATCAGAGAAGTCCTGACCTTCCCACTTAAAATGCTCCCTCATGGAATGAAGAGCTTCTGAAAAAGAAAAATCCTCAGGAGGAGTAGCAGAAGGAGTAGAATCATCCACATCAGAATCAGAATAAGGAGAGTACTCCTGCAAATCTTCAGCCGAAGACTCTGAAACATCAGAAGCCTGCTCAAAACCCCCCAGCTCAGGCTCCACCCTAGGTCTCTTATCAGGAGGGGGCATAGAACCCCTAATCAAAGTAATCAAATCTTTTGCCATTTTAAGCATATGCTTCTTGGGCACAATACCTGAAGAGCTAGGGGTAACACCAACTGAAGCTAAACCTGGCCTGCCCCTGGGGGAAGCCTTTGAAACAGAAGGAGAGGGCCTAGCCACCTTAGGAAGGGAGGGGAGTATAGTAACATGAGAAGCCCCCTCAGCCTGACTAGTCTCCTGAGAGGCCACATCTTGCAATAATAAGGTCTCACCCTGGGAACACAAAGAAACCTCCGGTGGAGCCACCGGCTCCACCGACACCTCTAAAGAACCGGCGTCTGGTACAGACGGTTCTTCAAGCCTAGGCTTAACTGCCTTGTCCTTGCGCTTCTTCGAAGAAGCGGGCGTCGGAGCATCCGACGGCATTTTATAGTTGCACCGCTTCCCAAAGACTAACCTTGCACAATCCAACCTTCTCTTTATAGTGCGTTTATTAAATCTACCTCAAGAGCGACAGCCAACAACGTCGTGCTCAGGGCCTAAGCAAGGAATACACAAAGTATGATAATCTCTATGCGGTATCTGTTTCCCACAAGAAATGCAATTATTAACTTTTTCTGACATCCGGTAAATGACTGAGGCAAGAAAAAACTAAAATATTCCCCAACGGGGTACTTAGCCAACTTTGAACTCGGTCTGAAACTTCTAAATCGAAAAATCTCAGAACGCCAACCGGCACTTGCAATACTGCTTCTGCATCGGACCATGCGGCAAAAAAGACTGAGGATATGACGTCGGTCATGCACATTTGTACCCTGACGTCCTGACGTCAGTCAAATGCGCCCTGACCAACGTCAGCCTTATACTTTGATATTCGGGCCGACCGAGGACAGCGGACTACCCAAGTGTAAGGACTGCAGCAATGTGAGATGAAGAACATCTGGTGTTTGCTCTTTTTTATATTCATTCCCCTCCCAGATGTGAAACACAACTTGCACGCTGTCAGAAAACATTAACTTTTAGGCTTGAAGAAACCAGTGTTTTGACTTTTTATTGCCTTATTATCAGCTTATCTCCATGGAAACATGAATGAAAAATGTAGTCCTCAGCCGAGATTTTTTTTTTTTTGCTAAAGGAAATGTTTTCCTTGTATTCACTGTTCTCTTATTTATTTGATTCCAATTAAAACTTGTCTTAATCCAGCCTTTCACCTATGCAAAAGTAAGAGAAAGAATATCAGCTCTAAATATATTATGATCTTTGTACTTTTGCACCCCACCCCTACCTCAACAACCCAAGATTTGTAGCTTGTTAACTTTAGCATGATTTTGTTTAGCCTTTTTTTTCTCTTTTTGCATTGTAATGCCTGTATTTCTTAATGCTAAAAAAGAAGAAAGAGAAAAATGGTTTACTTTAGTTTATTCATCACACAACTAAAATGCTTTACTACAACACATGCAATTTATATAATGAAAAGTTTCATAGAAATACTGTTAAGAAAATACACTTTTACTTGCATTTACCTTTTTCCATACTCTTCCACTCCCCTCAGTGCCCTTCCAAACATTAATGGGCTTTGGTTGTAGTTCCTGTGTACTGTTTCCTTGCCTTATTTGGGGGAAGGGAAGCTACCTTGCTTACCAGTGGGAGTGGGAAGCATTGAGCTGCCTTTTGTCCAGTTTTGTGAGGTTTCAGCCAGTAACTAGTAGTTTATTGGTCGTTTTGGGCCAGTTTCTAGCTTTTTCCAGCCCCCTGGTATAAAACTTTCAGCTTGTACCTACTCAGCACAGACTCCACGTGGGCCAGCAGAGTAATCCAGGCTGCAGAGAGCTGAATAAGCGACTTTTCTTGATACTAAGTATATTTTTTGTTGCTTTCCACATCTGAATACCTAGCAACTGTATTTCGCCTGCCTTTCTGTTACATTGAAGCTGTTTTTACTGCATTTAACTTAATATTGCACTTGGAATCCTTGTTTGTTACTATTTGACTGTATTTGTAGCAAATTCTTCTGTGTAAGCTGTAGTAGCTGATTCATAGCATTTATAAGTGTTTGCTGTACCTGTTTCTGCCTGTTTTGTGAAAAAAAGAAAAAAGAAAAAATATCTCTTGTTTTTCCTGCTTTACTAGTTTAGTCCAGTTTCAGAGTTGCTGATTCCTGGGCTTTGGTTGTAGTTCCTGTGTACTGTTTCCTTGCCTTATTTGGGGAAGGGAAGCTACCTTGCTTACCAGTGGGAGTGGGAAGCATTGAGCTGCCTTTGTCCAGTTTTGTGAGGTTTCAGCCAGTAACTAGTAGTTTATTGGTCGTTTGGGCCAGTTTCTAGCTTTTCCAGCCCCTGGTATAAAACTTTCAGCTTGTACCTACTCAGCACAGACTCCACGTGGGCCAGCAGAGTAATCCAGGCTGCAGAGAGCTGAATAAGCGACTTTTCTTGATACTAAGTATATTTTTGTTGCTTTCCACATCTGAATACCTAGCAACTGTATTTCGCCTGCCTTTCTGTTACATTGAAGCTGTTTTTACTGCATTTAACTTAATATTGCACTTGGAATCCTTGTTTGTTACTATTTGACTGTATTTGTAGCAAATTCTTCTGTGTAAGCTGTAGTAGCTGATTCATAGCATTTATAAGTGTTTGCTGTACCTGTTTCTGCCTGTTTTGTGAAAGAATATGGAGTAAGAGAAAAAATATCTCTTGTTTTTCCTGCTTTACTAGTTTAGTCCAGTTTCAGAGTTGCTGATTCCTGGGCTTTGGTTGTAGTTCCTGTGTACTGTTTCCTTGCCTTATTTGCGGGAAGGGAAGCTACCTTGCTTCCCAGTGGGAGTGGGAAGCATTGAGCTGCCTTTTGTCCAGTTTTGTGAGGTTTCAGCCAGTAACTAGTAGTTTATTGGTCGTTTTGGGCCAGTTTCTAGCTTTTTGCAGCCCGCTGGTATAAAACTTTCAGCTTGTACCTACTCAGCACAGACTCCACGTGGGCCAGCAGAGTAATCCAGGCTGCAGAGAGCTGAATAAGCGACTTTTCTTGATACTAAGTATATCTTTTGTTGCTTTCCACATCTGAATACCTAGCAACTGTATTTCGCCTGCCTTTCTGTTACATTGAAGCTGTTTTACTGCATTTAAATTAATATTGCACTTGGAATCCTTGTTTGTTACTATTTGACTGTATTTGTAGCAAATTCTTCTGTGTAAGCTGTAGTAGCTGATTCATAGCATTTATAAGTGTTTGCTGTACCTGTTTCTGCCTGTTTTGTGAAAAAAAAAAAAAAAAAAATATCTCTTGTTTTTCCTGCTTTACTAGTTTAGTCCAGTTTCAGAGTTGCTGATTCCTGGGCTTTGGTTGTAGTTCCTGTGTACTGTTTCCTTGCCTTATTTGGGGGAAGGGAAGCTACCTTGCTTACCAGTGGGAGTGGGAAGCATTGAGCTGCCTTTTGTCCAGTTTTGTGCGGTTTCAGCCAGTAACTAGTAGTTTATTGGTCGTTTTGGGCCAGTTTCTAGCTTTTTCCAGCCCCCTGGTATAAAACGCGCTAAACGCGCGTTAGCGCAATTTAGAGCGATTTAGCGCGGAGCTGCCACTGTTGCACACTAGGGCAGTGCCGGTTAAGCAGGTTTAAACTATTTGGGCTACCTAAAGTCCACTCTTCAAATTTTCCCTTAAAACTACCTTCCTCGAACTATACTACTGATCAAATCAGCGTATCCTATAACTAAAAAGATCAACTCTACTTGACTCCAAGTAGACTATTCTCTATCTATTAAACCTAGCACTTGCTCCTACAGTACTTATTACCTTGATACGGCACTCTTGTCATAGATAGTACCCCAAAAGGCAACCCCCATTTCTCGGTCACCCACGTTCCCGAATCTTTTTTTAAAGTTTTTCGTCTACCCTTCTAGCATGTCGAGGAATCAGTTGCTAGTGTCCTCTCCTGCTCAGCTGGTGAACCTGGGAATATTGAGGCAATGTTTCAATTGCCTCATGTACACAGACAACCCTTTCCTCCTCCCACAAAACACAAATACATGCGAGAGATGCAACTATACGGCCAAACTGGAGGCTGAGCTCTCTCAACATAGGACTGGCAAGACCAGTCAGGAGGAGAAGGTTACCACACACACTATAGACCCAGTCTCACATAGTACCATTACAACCTCAAATCATACACATAAACACACAAAGACATACTCGGAGGCTCTGATCAAAAATCTACCAAAACAGCAGAGGCCACCAAAGCAGACACCCAAACAACCACCACCTCAGAACACAACACCCGCAACACATAGACCTCACAGTCAGAGTGTCAAACAGTCACAGCCCTTAAGGCCAAACACAATGCCAGACACACTAGTCATTGGTGACTCCATAGTCAGACACACTGATGTCCCGCTCACCAGACTGAGTAAGGAGAAGGTCACAGTAAGCTGCCTGTCGGGCACTAGAATCCGCCACATAATGCAAGCACTCAGATCTCTCAACAGCAGGTACAAATATGACTCAGTCATTGTCCACGCTGGTGTAAACGACCTGAGGCGTACCTCCTTGGACTACATGAAAAGAGACATTGAGGAGCTCTCTGATTATGTAGCCCAGGCAGGTATGACCCTGACCTTGAGCAGTATCCTACCTTCACCAAGAATGATGCCACAATACAGAGATAAGATGATCAGCTTTAACAATTGGCTTAAACACTGGTGTCATTCAAAGGGGATCCAGTATCTGTCTGCCTGGGATGACATGCTGGACAAGCCACGCTGCTTCGCAAGGGACGGCTTGCACCTGTCACCCTGGGATTCCGGATATTGGCAAAGGCTCTTGCCACCCCCATAGTGCCTTTTTAGGCAAGGCTCAAATTCTAAACCTACCACCCTAGAACACAAAAAGGAAAAAACTAAGGGTAATGCTGCTCAATGCCAGAAGTCTAAATCTCAAAATGCACGCACTCGAGGCCCTTCTCAGTATGGAGAACATCGATGTCTGTGCTGTGACAGAAACCTGGTTCAAGGCTCCTGAGAGCGCCCCAGCGCTATCAGGTTTTACCTCATATCATGCGTTCCGGCCCAAAATCCGGACAATACCAAGAAAGGAGGGGGTATCCATATTCATCAAGGACACCCACACCTCAAGACTGGTGGCAACGCACGATGCATCGGAGACCATCCAGGTGCAATTAACCATAGGCAAGACTGCTCTGCAAATTGTAGCATGTTACAGGCCACCCTCACAAACTCAGGAAACTCACATGGCCTTCCTGAAAACACTAGAGGGATAAATGTATCACCAAACACCATCATACTAGGTGACTTCAATTACCCTAATATAGACTGGGAACACTACTCAAGCCCAAACACCCTAGACCAAAAGTTCCTGGAATTCATAAACTCAAATGCCATGGAACAACTAGTCACCATCCCCACAAGAGGAGATAACATACTTGATCTCATCATCACGAACATGGGAGCACAATGTTCAACACCGAAGTATACCCCTCACTGGTGAGATCAGATCACAAACTAATCTCGCTGGAGGTCCTCATCCCACCCCACCTGAAATAAAAAGACCACAGTAAAGAACTTCTCAAAAGCCGACTTCACACTTCTAAAGACTAGTGTGGTCTCCTTTCAGGCCCCCGAGCCGGCGGAAAACAATACTCAAGCCGCTGAATCACTTACAAACGCCTTCTACCAGCACCTGCAGGACTGCATGGATAAGGCAATCCCAAGCAAAACAAAGACTCTTTGTACCAAAGGCAAGCGTCCAGTCTGGTGGACCCCAGCCATAAACAAACTCTACAACAAAAGGAGGAAGCTACTACAAGATAGAGCAAAATCCTTAAAAGGTAAGACACCCTTGATCACTATAAGTAAAAACTAAGAGCTCTCATAAAATCATCCAAAGCAAATTTCGAGAGAAAAATAGCTAAAGACTCAAAAGACAATCATAAGGCCTTCTTTAGCTATGTTAGAAACCTAGGAGGAAACTCCCAGATATGCTCAGAACTAGTTCAAAATGATGTGAAGATTACTGATCCTACAGACATTGCCAACATACTGGCTGACAGGTTCAGTGCAAACTTCTTCCCCTCCCCAAAAGGAGAGATATCTATACCAAATGAGTGTAGCCCCCAAACATCTCCAGCCCAAGTGAGAACTGCTCTCTCCAAAGCAAAAACACAGCATCCATGGGACCCGATGGTGTCCCCGGCTGTGTGCTCCACAAACTCAATGAGGAATTAAACCCACAGCTAGGACAGCTGTTTAATCAAAGTCTTACCTCTGGATACGCACCCAGGAGTGGCGCACTGCAACTGTGGTCCCACTTCACAAAGGCGGTGCCTCCACAGACCCTGGAAATTACCGCCCATTAGCTTGACAAGCCTTATCTGCAAAGCCATGGAGAGGATCATAATGGACCTCATAAATAAAGACATAGGAATTTGCAGACTTTGGATCCAACCCAGTTTGGCTTTGTCAAAGGCAGATCATGCCTTTTAAACTTGGTTGACTTTTTCAAACAGTCACCAAAGCCATTGATGAGGGAAAGGCAGTCCATACAGCCTACCTCGATCTGGCTAAGGCCTTGATACAATACCCCACTCGGGTATCATTGAAAAACTCATCAGCTTAAATGTTAACCCATACATCACAAGATGGGTTGCAAACTGGCTGAGTGACAGAACCCACAGGGTCAGAGTTGCTGGCGCCATGTCAGACTCAAAGCCTGTCACAAGTGGTGTCCCACAGGGCTCAGTCCTGGGCCCACTCTTGTTTGGCATCTACTTTTCAAGTACAAGCAAACACAGGAGGGTTATGGCTGACAAAGTTTGCAGATGACTGCAAACTGGGCCATAGTAGAAAACACATCTGACACAGATATCCTTCAGAAGGGTCTCACAGAAACGGATAACTGGTGCCAGAGCCACGGCCTAAAGTTAAATGCCAAAAATGCATAGTCATACCCTTCGGGAAAAACAAGGTTACCCCTAGCTACCAAATAGGTGGCAATCCACTGAGCACAGAAGAAGTTATCAGGGACCTGGGGACCCAGGTTGATAGTAGTCTATCATTCGACACCCATGTAGCTAAAGTAGTTAGGAAGTCCTTCTACATTGCCCACCTTATCATGAAGGGATTCTCATCTAGATCAAGGGAGGTCATAGTCTCCCTTTACTCATCACTCATCAGACCAATGATTGAGTACAATGCCCCATTCGGAATGTATCTGACCCGACACTTGCAGCAGCTGGAGAGGCCACAAAAGTTCCTCACCAAAAGGATAAAGGGTCTCAAAATCCTGTCCTATGCTGCCCGACAAAGAACTCCAGCTCTATTCAGTCGCCACCGCTGCTCAGAGGTGACCTTTGCCTAACATACAAGGCCATGTCAAACCCAGATTTGATGAATATGCTTCACCTCAAAAAATCTAGATCCATCAGAGCCACAAGGGCGGGAGACTTAAACCTCGACACGGCTATTAATAGGACGTGCTGGAGGGATAGATTCATCACCCAAAGACTCCCTATGCTGTGGAACAAAATCCCAGTACATGTGAGGCAGAGCACCTCGCTGGCCTTGTTCAAGAGAAATCTTGACCAATGGATGGGAGATCGCAGATATACCCCAGGAATTACCTCAGTGTCACTGCTCGACAGAGGCACAGCAAAATAATGGGTATAGTTCCCCATACTAAAGGGGTGGCGTAAGCCACAAAACAATGGGCTAGGCTTATAAATGCCCTCGGGCAGATAGCGTAGTAGGAACCTATGAACCTATGAACCTAATGACATCAAGTGAAGCAAATGTTTTTCAGTTCCCTACAAGTTAAACAAAGTCAACAAAAGTCCAGTCTTTCCAGTTATTCTTATACAGATGTATTTCACAAATGCAGTTGATGTTTTGCAGTCTAGCACTTATTCACTAATTTCCATGTTGTTGGTCTTCCTGTTCATCTCCAGCTCCGAACACCAGATTCTGGTTCAATTCCAAGGTGCTTCTGATTCTTCTAGTCAACCCCTATGCTTTTCTCTGTCTCTCAAGCATTTACCTTTGGAACAGTGAAAAAGGTTTCATCAGCAAAGTGTCTCCATTTGCTTTATTGTCAGAGGAACGAGAAGCAGAGTCCCCTTCTGCTGATTCCTCACTTTTTGTTAAACAAAATTTTGTATTTCCTCTTTAATATGCTCTGCATCAAAAATTACCTTACTTTCCCAGGAAAAAAAATATTCTGAAGTCAGCTGGATACACCAGTTTGAATCTCACACCAGCCTCTTGACATGCCCTGATTGCTAGAATAAATTTATTTCTATTCTGCCTGTGTACAGTGAATAATCATTTTCCACAAACACTGAACTGTGTCCAACTTTTAATACTTTGGGCTTTTGCCACAGTTTTGAAAGAAGCAACTCTTTCTGTTGGTAGGTTTGCATCTTTACTAATTACAGGTCTTGGCCTCTTTTCTCATGGTCAGATATGGAGCATACACATGGTGTGTCCCTTCAATTAACAGCTCCTGCTGTGGAATATCAATCCAGTTGCCTTTTTTTATTTGTGCCTTCATAAAATTAATACAGTCTGTTCCTTTGAGTTTCTCTGGTACAGAAGACAAATTTCAAAATTTCCCTGTGTCCTCTAGTTCTTCCATTTTTTGAAACATCTCTTTTTTAACAGTCTTATACTCAGCCAGCCTTTTCTTCATTTCAATGTCTGAATTTTGCTTTTTTACCTGTTCATCTGAATATCTATTTAAAGCTTCTTCCATTTTTTCCTGCCTTTTGTTATTTGAGTTAATATACTTGTTCAGTGTTTTATTTTAATCAGCTTTGAGCACATCTGATTCAGTTTTTACTCTAGATTACTGGAAGCCATGTCTTGCACCAAAGCTGGATCTTGAACTTCTTTTTGCTGAACAGCGGCAGGCTTATTCCCAGTAAGTTTCCTCTTCACCTTTATAACTTATTTTCTTTCAGACTCTCTTAGTTTCTTCTTTACTGGCATCCAGGCAGTGGACGCCAGTAACTGAATTTACTAAAAATGACAGAGTTCCTGGCCCTTGAATTTCAGTTACTTTTTCACACTGGAAGAGCTGAAGTTAAGCTGTTAATCAGTGTGCAGCCATCTTGGAAAGTTGTGAGACACAGCTTTTGTGATGCCACTCCACAAAGCTGGCAAGTCCTTGGGAATTACAGACCCATCAGTCTAATGAGTCTTAAATGCAAAGCCATGGAATATATCACAGTTGATCTAATTAACTATGCTATCAAAAATCCTATCAGACAACCCCCAGCAGTTTAGCTTTGCCAAGGGTAGATCATGACTGATAAATCTAGTAAACTTCTTTGAGAAGGTTACTCAGGCTGTTGTCTGTGTTCAAGCCATCAACTCTGCATGGCTTGAACTCATCAAGGCATTTGATACCATACCACATACAAATAAAATAAACAAGCTGAATGTGCTCCAAAACTGACACATGCATGCTTAGGTGGATAGACAACTAACTTAGGGAAAAGACTTACACAATAAAACTAGGGTGCTTTCTCAGAGTGCACAAAGGGGACCAGTGGAGTCCCTCAGGGAAATGTGCTATTCACCATCTACTTCTTAAATCTCCATACATGAAATAAGGAAAAATAAGTTATGTACTCACCATAATGTTCCATCTGAGTAGTTATACTTCATTTTTCTGCAACCTGTGGATATTCGGATCCGTATTGGATCCAAGCCGGCAACTTTTTTTTCTAGCATCTGCTTCAAGCTCCAAGCTCCTCCCCTACCCATAATGCACTACCATCTCCTACCTTCCCTCAGATCGAGTTTGCTGCAACTAATTACATAAGCAACTCAGCTCAATGAAAAAACCTGTAGAAACAGGACAAGGTCCGGGGGACGGAGGGAGAGAAGGTTGCAGAAAAATGAAGTACAACTACTCAGATGGAACGTTGTGGGGAGTACATAACTTCTTTATCTGAAGTAGTTAGCTTCATTTTATCTGCAACCTGTGGGACAGAGTCCCCAGCTACTCCAATCCTGGGAGGCCCTTATGGAAGGATATTCCTGAGCACCGCAGAGCCAAAGTATGCTCTACCCCTAGAAATCAGATCTAATTTGTAATGGGAAATGAAGGTATGTGAATTGGCCCAGGTCGCTGCTGCACAAATGTCGCCCAAAGGAACCCTAGACCAAAAAGCAGCAGAAGTTTGCAAAGGACCTGGTTGAGTGAGCTTTAACAATACCAGGAAGAGATAAACTTTTTGTTTTGTAGGCATGTGAAATGCAAAGAGTGATCCATCTGGCCAAAGAAACTTTAGAAAAAGCTTTTCCCAGAAAAAGCTTTGGAAAAGGAAACAAACAACTGGTCAGTCTTGCGGAATGATTTTGTTTTATGGAGATAGAAGCAAAGTTGTCTATGAACATCTAACAAATTAAGTTTGTATTCACCTTTATTTTGGAAGTTAGGGAAGAAAACAGGCAGATTAATGGACTTGGTTTATGTTTGCTTCAGATACCACTTTGGGTAAGAAGGAAGGATTAGTAGGAGAGAGACCCTATCCTTATGGAAGACCAAATAAGGAGGCACGGCAGACAGAGCTTGAAGCTCAGAAACCCTCCTAGCAGATGTAATGATGACTAGGAAAGCTGTCTTCCAGGATAAAAATTTCAAATCCACCGAAGCTGCAGGTTCGAATGGAGGAGCCACCAATGCCTGTAAGACAAAGGTAAGGTCCCAAGGAGGCACTGAATCCTTGACAGGAGGACGCAACAGAAAAGTGCCTTTAAGAAAAGCCTTACACAGCCTAGAGGAGGCTAAGGCAATGTTGTCTTCACCAACATGAAAATTAGAAATGGCTGCCAATTGTACTTTCACTGTGGAGGAGCTAGCTCCTTGCTGAAAAATGCCAGACAAGAAATCCAACACCGGTGGAACAGGGGCTGTAAAGGGATCTAGTTTTCTCTGTGAGGCCCAAATGGAAAAATGCTTCCATTTACTGCGATAAAGTTTCCTAGTGGAATCTTTAAGAGAAGCCACCAGAATGGATTTTACTGGGAATGAAAGACCGGGAGTCCTGGCAATCAATGGAACTGGAGCAACCAAGCTGTCATTTTGAGGCTACCCAGGTCGGGCAGACGGGCACCCGACGGATGGGAGATTAGACCTGGGCAGGAATCCAAAACCTATGGAGGAGCTAAGAGATGAGACCAAAGGAATGGGAACCAAACCTGACGAGGCCAGAACGGGACAATGAAGACATCTTTGCACTGCAGTCAGCAAGCTTTCTGAAGAAACATCGGAATGAGTGGCAATGGTGGATAAGCATACAGAAGCCCGGGGGGGGCAAGCATGGACTAGAGAGTCTCTGGGTACTTCCCCTGGTAAGGGAATCAGAGTGAAGAACTCGCTGCACTTTGCATTGGAAGAAGATGTGAAGAGATCACAGCAAGGCTGACCCCATGCAAGGAAGATCTCCTCCGCTACTGACTGTTTCAGAGACCACTTGTACGGTATCAGAATAGCCCGACTCAATCTGTCCGCTAAAATGTTGGCGCGCCCCGGTATGTGCATTGCTATCAGAAACTGACTGGTGGAGATTGCCCATTCCCACACTCTCATGACCTCGCGACATAGAGGGTAGGATCTGGTTCCCCCCTGCTTGTTGATATACCAGACAACCGACATGTTGTCTGACTGAATTGCAATCAATCTGAGAGGAAGGACAGTGTGAAAGGCTTCCAATGCTAAAAGCACTGCCCTCATCTCTAGAACATTTACGTGCAACTTGGTCTCTGACTGGGACCACATGCCTTGGACTGTCCTTCCCAAACAGTGTCGCCCCCCCACCCAAGTTGGGCAGCATCCGTGGTCACTGCGGTTTGGACTGGAGATGATGCGAAGGGGCGTCCTTCTAATATCTCTGGTGAATTTAACCACCAAAGAAGGGACGTCCTGCAGACGTGACTAATCCTGATCGGAAATTACATGGGTAGGTCTAGCCAAGACCATTGAACAGCCAGAGTCCATTGAAGAACCCGCATATGAAGGCACGCACAAGTGAGAATCGATATGGAGACAGCCATGGAGCCCAGTGCCTGGAGAACCTAGCTTGCCTTTGGAGACTTGAAGTTCTCTGTCTGAGCTATGTGGCACCTGAGGTGTAGGATCCTGCCTGGAGTTAAGAATACCTTCATTTGCAAAGTGTCTAGTCATGCCCCAATGAAGTCTAGAACTTGTACTGGTTGCAATTGGGATTTCTGAACACTGACTGTAATTCCCAATAGATCTGCCAACCGAATGAAGTAATCTTGGGCCAGACAAAGGTGATGCTTGTTGGGTGCAGTGAAGAGCTAGTCGTCCAGGTAAGGAAACACCTGAATACCCTGAAGCCTCAGGTGAGCCACTACAACTGCCATTACCTTGGTAAACACCCTGGGGGCTGTGGTGAGACTGACGGGTAAGGCTCTGAACTGAAAATGCCTGGCTCCCAGCCGGAAGTGCAGAAATCTCCTGGTGTTTCTGTGGATCTTGATGTGGTAGTAAGCATCCTGGAGGTATAACGAGCACATCCAGTCGCACTCTCAGAGATAAGGTAGAATGGACTGTAGGGTGACCATCTGGAATTTCTGTTTGGCTACAGACAGGTTCAACGCTGACAGGTCTAGAATGGGCCTGAGGTCCCCCATCTTTCTTGGCACTAAAAAGAACCTTGAGTAGATGCCTGATTAGGACTGATCGGGGGGAACCTGTTTGATGGCTCATTTGAGAAGCAGCTTTGAAACTTCTAGAAATGCGGCCTCCCTGTGAGTGGGTGGAACATCCGGGAGGTGTTTTGGAATATTTGGAGGGGCAACAAATGGGACAGTGTAACCTCTGGATATAATCTGTAACACCCAGCGATCTGTCGTAATGGACTCCCATGACTGGGTGTAAGGACAATCTTCCCCCGACTGCCTCCAGAGTAGGACAGCCGGGCAACCCCTCAGGGCTGCTGACTGGGTCTATCACAAAAAGGTTCCCTAGACCTAAAATTTCTGGGATCCCCCTCTACCTCTGGGTTGGCGTCGATACTGTCTCTCTCTACCTCTAGGGGAATAGTTGTCCTGAGAATCCCGGGAAAACTGAGATTTTCGGAACCACATCTTCTTCTGCCATCTTTGATTCCTAGAGAAGGATTGCTGAGGGTTAGAGAAGCGGATCCCAACAGCAGACAAAGTCTTCCCGTCCTTTTCACTCTGGGCAAGTGTGTCACATACTGTCTTCCCAAAAAGGGAAGAACCATTGTAGGGAGCGTTAATAAACACCACCATGAAAGGGTCCGCGAACTGACACAACTTGAGCCAGGCATGACGCCTCATGGCTATGCCTGTCCCAGCGGCCCTAGCTGCTCTCTCCATGGCATGGGAAAGGAGCCGCACAGACATGTTTGAGAATGACTTCAGAGTAGACATTTTCACAGAGAACAACTGTTTTTCCTGCAGCAATAAAGACTCTAGGAGCAACTCAGCAAATTCCGATGCAAGGTCTCACTGAAGCCAGATCACATGTGCCAAATAGTTCAGTGCACAGATTGAAAAGTTCGCTGAGGAATAGACGCGCTTCCCAAACCTATCAACCAACCTGGACTCCTTGTCTGGAGGGTGGACTGATGATCTCTCCTGTGCTAGTTCCTTCTTGGTGGCTGCTGCGACCAACATAGTGTCAACTGGGGCTCCTTTTGACCAAGGTTGTTTGTCGGAAGGGGGAGATAAAATTTTGTCAAGGTGTTTGGGGATGGGCTCTGTGGTGTCAGTCTCCTTCCATGCCTGGATGGTGATAAAGTCCACCAAGGGGTCCACTGGCAGGGACACCCAGGAAATAGATTGGCCCGTGCCGAAGGCCTCCAGGAACACAAACTCATCCCCAGAAGGTTTTGGGGTTGACCAACCTCCCCTCTGGCGGAGGATCTCCATGATTTCTCCGAAGGAGACATCTTTGGGAGGTGACCTGGGGGAACCTTCTCCTTCATCTAAGTCAGTGTCCGTAGTGAGGGACTCAGTGGGAGTCCAAGTGCCTATTTTGCACTTGCGCTTACGGTGACCCTCTTCAGTGGGACTTTCGGAAGAGGATTCTTGAGCTGCAGGGGGTTCCTCAGGGAAAATAACCTGGGGATCCTCTGGCACGGGCTGTCCCTGAGACAGGATGAAGGGAGTCGTCGCCAAATCCAGGGGTGTCTGGGTGGAATCCGAGGGGATGGGCTGGGGTCTCAATCCCTGGGAGAGAACCCACTCCACCACTTTGAAGGCCGAAGGAGAGCGGACCTCCTTGGCACCCAGCAAGGAAGACGCCCTCCCCAGATCTGAAGCAGGGACCGGACAGCCTGAGGTCTGAGGAAACGGGATGGATGCGAAAAGGGTGGAGCCGAAGAATCCATTCCCTCGGGTCCGAATCCCTGTCAGCGGCTCTGAGAGTCACTCGGATCCGAACTAGTCGGATCTGAGGAACTGAAGGTAACAGCCGGAGTCAAGGTTGGAGGAACCATCAGCGCCGAGTTACCAGCTCTGAAAAACCTCGGATCCAAGAGCCCCGAAGCCGAAGCATGGATTGGGGAAGGAGAGATGGGGTGGAAAAAGGGCATGGAGGTCCCCCCTCCAGAGGGAGGGGGGCCTGGCAAGACTCCCATCTGTATTGGGTCTGAATGAATCTCCGCATCATCCTCTCCATGTCCAAGTTCGATAAGCTCCGAGTCGATCGCGAAGAGGCCACCGACTCGGATCTCTCGCTGGTCTGCGCAATGACGGGGAGGAAGGCCTCGGATCCGAATGTTCTAATGACTCCAGTGAGAAACGAGGAGACCAGAGCCATGGAGAAACTGGCCTCATGGCCTTAAAGGGGACTAAGAAAGAGCTCCCTGTCTGCAGATCTCTTGCGAGGTCTGTCCTTTCTCTTGTCCCTATCCTCTTTGCGTCTTTCTCTGTCCTTTTCCTTGTCAGCCAAGCTGACTGTAGATTTGTCTTTACTTGACCCAGCACAAGAAGAGGGAGTTTGAGTCCCTGTCTGGGTGGGAGGTTGAGCACTAGGTACCGAGGCCGTGGCAGATTCCAGCATGGATGTGGAGAGAAGGCTTTTAGCTACTAATTTGGCCTTCCAATCCCTGAGGGCCCTAGGATTGAACCCGGTGCAGACAGCACATTGTGTGGACAAATGTGCTACTCCCAAGCAAATAACACACAGAGTGTGACTATCAGCCGGGGAGAGCTTATGGCCACACTCTGTGCATTTCTTGAACACAGATTTTGGCTGATCAGCCATGGTCCTGCACCAAAAAACCACTACCTACTAAAAAACACCACACACAAATACAGGTAGGGGAAGGGCAGGCCTAACAACTACTCTACCAAGTTTAACAAAAACTTTTTTTTTTGACTAACCGATGAACAAGCATTATACTAAAGGGGAGGAAGGGAAATAATCAACTCCGACACACAAAGAAACTAAGTATTAATAAAACTTACTATCCCTGAGCTCAGAGCAAAGGATACCACGATGCACACTACTGGCACGGCAAATGAGATCTGTGGGAAGGTAGGAGATGGTAGTGCATTATGGGTAGGGGAAGGAGCTCAGAGCTTGGAGCAGATGCTAGAAAAAAAGTTGCCAGCTCGGATCCGATACGAATCTGAATACCCACAGGTTGCAGATAAAATGAAGTTAACTACTTCCGATCTCTAGTTAACAAGGTTTAAGGATGATTGTAAGCTGGAAGTTATCTTCAAGTATCCTGTTGACACAGAGGCACTCCAACAGGAGTTTACACTTGTCAAAATAGCTGATGCTCAAAAATGGGCTTAAACTCAATGCTAAGAAATACAACACTGTTGCACTTATTAAGCAGCTCCTACCTGCAGTACACTGTAGAGAAACACAGCACTTCATATTGAGAAAATAGTGAGAATTTTTTTTTTTACTTGGGTTGATATCTCCTTCATGTTTAACCATCATGCTGCAATAGTTGTTAGGAAATCCTTTTAACTTGCACAATTCATAGCAAAACTTTCTTTCTCTAGATCAAAAGAAGTCCTCCTCTCCTTGTACTCTGCACTGCTTAAATCCATCATGGAGTACAATGCCCCCTTTATGATGTACCGTACTAAGCATATCAAGCAAATGGAAAGACCCCAGAGGTTCTTAACTAAAAAGATCATGGGCTTATATGACCTGAGACATCATAGAGACTGGAGGCTATATGTTTATATTCAGTGTCAGACTCCTTAGGGGCAATCTGTACCTTCCTTATAGGGCTAAAAGGGATCCAGCTGTCCAAGAACTCTTACACCTCCAAAAATCAAACAGTCCTATGAACAATAGTGATAGAGACCTAAAATGACTCCAAAATATTCATAAGACAAGGTAGAGGGATATAGCTGTCATGCAGCGCCTACCTCATCTAGGGAACAAACTTTATCTCTAGAGTCCAAGTTAAGAAATGTGACATAATGTCTACTACGACTGGATTGGTACTCATAAAATTACCCCGGTATGACTGGCCTGGCCATCCCTGAAAAGGAAAACATGACCTAAGGGTGAGTATTGACAAGGTAGAAATGGTTTTGCAGCTCAGTTGCCTTGTAACTCCTAAGATTCTATGAATTATTTTCACATTTATGTAAGTTCCCTTCCAAGGCCACTTTGACTGTGTGACGTGCACTGGACACATCAACCACAACAAAGGATGGAGACATATGAGGTTAAAACAGCTACAAGTTTGAAGATAAGACTGCTTGGAAATGATCACCTTTTCAGCGACTGCCTGTGTGACTTGAAGTAAGTAAACTGGAAGCTTAAAGAAGCTAACACCTGAACACAGTGGACAAAGACGTACATTGTAAGACTCTCATGATCATTGTTTTCATCTGGAACCATAAAGGGATACATGCCCATGTAAACTTGTTTTCTTTTCTGAAAACACTTTTTATTCAGTCTAAATAACATAATAAATCAAAATAAACTGCAAAATAAACAACAAAACTAATATCTAAATGAAAAAAACAGTTAAAAAAACAAACAATGAATGACTCATAACTTGAAAAATCATTATGAAAAAGAAAGACAGGCACAGTTTAAAATATAATAATTTGTTTACTTTTATCAGTATTTAACATAAAACCACTCCTGTCAAATTAAAAATATACTTTTTTAACTTGATCCAGTTTCATACCTTTTGTTTTATAAAAGTTATAAGATAATTAAATGACATATCTTCAAAAGTTCAGCCAAATATTAAAAAAGTAATATTTAGCAAGTGTAGAAACTATACATACTTCAGTTTTAGATTCAGACAATCTGCTTCCACTGGAAAATGTCCAAAAATGACCTGGAACAAACCAATATTATTTTTTCTACAATATCTAACTATATACGTAATATAAATAATACTGCCCTTTTTGTAAAATCCAAATCACAGTGATTATCAGTTCATAGCAATGTTCTTTCACAGTTGCTGACTAAGTGAAACATCTAGGTGTCAGTCTCACAGCCTTTCACATTTTAATGGTTTAAATATTATGAAGGTATGGAAATCAGTTAAACAAGACAACTCTGTAGTCATCTAGCCACATATAAGACTTGAAAATGAATATTTTTCCAAGGTTGTTTTATTAACTCTTCTTAAAGTTCTACAGTAAAACTATTAAACAGCCTTTAGGAAATCTCTGAATTTATTTGGTCCCTCATATCAATCGGAATTGCATACGAGACACTGCCTGGTTCTAAATCAAGCTGATGTCTATACCTTCCATATTTTTATTTTTATTTTTTAATGTCAAGGTCATCAAAACTATTTAAATTATTACATTTCAAATGTAATACATTCCTGGGTTCTTTGATGGGTAATTGAGTGAATTTCTTCAAATACAGAACTGTTTAGCTACCAGTTTTCCTTTTCTGTTAGTAAATGTTCTTAAAAATGTATATCTATAATAACTACAGAAAGTACAGTTGTGGACACTTACCATAAATGTAGATGTTCGAGTGGATTCACTGTTGCAGTCATCACATTGGGTTATCTGCCTGCAGGTAGCCCTCAGTCAGCCCGAATACCAGAGTCTTGGGATTTCTGCGTCGGATGCTGTCGTCTCTTCCATGATGTCAGGTCATCAGGGGTATAAAATATGAAGCCGACGTCATTACATCAGTTTTTCTTGCCCCAGATGTCAGGAGCCCCCAAAATAGGAAGCAATTACATGGTGTGTAACACCTCCAGTAAAAAGTAAATACCATTGTCATAAGATATGGCCAAAAAGAGGCTAGGTAGAAAGTATAGAAAAAATCAGGGGGCTGGAGGGAGGGTAACCAAGACTGCAACAGTGAATACACTCGAGCATCTACATTTATGGTAAGTGTACACAACTGTACTATGTTCTTCATGTTTCACTGCTGCAGTCGCCACACTTGGGTTGATTCCCAAAGCTGAGGAAGGGTGGAGACAGTCAAGAAGTATTAGAGCTGGCTAGCAGGCCTTGTAAGACTGCTGTGGCAAATCCAGCTCTGGACTTAGAAAAGATAGGTAAGTGGTAATGCTTGGTGAAGGTGTGTACAGAACTCCAGGTTGCATCTTCCAGGATGTCCCTGGTAGGGACTCCCCTGAGAAATGCTGTAGAGGCTGAGTTAGCCCTAGTGGAATGAGTTCTGATCCCCTCTGGGGTAGGTTTTCCATGGTGTTTGTAGCAGAAAAGGATGCAGTGTGCTATCCATTTGGAAATGGTTTGCTTTGAAATGGCCTTGCCCTCTGCCCCTGAAGCAAAGCTGACTAGCAGCTGGTCAGAATTTCTGAAAGGTTTAGTCCTGTCAAGGTAGAACCTGAGCTGTCTGTGCACATCCAAGGAGTGCAGGATCCTTTCCCCTTTATTCTGAGGATTAGGGCAAAAAGGTTGGTAAATGGACGGATTGATTTACAGCCACACTGGATACCACCTTGGACATAAATGATGGGTGAGTCCTGAGGGAAAACCTGTCAGTATGGAAAATAATGAAGGGTTCCACAGCCATTAGTGCCTGTAACTCAGACACTCTTCTTGCTGAAGTGATGGCTAGAAGTAAGGCTGTTTTCCAAGAGAGGAATTTTAACTCTGCTGCAGGCAGCAGGCTCAAAAAGGGGAAGCATGATCTTCTCTAGTACAAAGTTAAGGTCCCAGGGAGGGGTGGGTGCTCTCCTCGGGGGCCTTAAATTGTTAGCGCCTCTCAGGAACTGTTTGATGATAGGATGAGAAAAGAGAGGAGGCTCAGTATTCTAATGAGCTGAGATGGCAGGGGGCATGAATCTTAATGGATGAAAAGGATAGGCCTCTATGGAACAGCTCTGCTAGGTAATCTAGGATTTGAGGTAAGGTGGGCACAGCTGTGTCCTTTCCTTGAGACTGGCTCCAAGAACAATATCTTTTCCACTTTTCAGAATAGGATTTCCTAGTACTAGGCCTTCTGGCCTCAAGGATGACGTCCAGCACCTGTTTGCTGAGGGTTGCTGTTGGTGTATTCAGGGGATAAGCCAGGCTGCAAGGTTTAGGGTTTGCAGCTGTGGATGCAAAATCTGTCCTTCCTGCTGGGACAGCAGGAAGGGGGTCTGATATAGGTGCCAGGATAGCACTGCTGTCAGACTGCGTAGGAGTGGGTACCAGTGCTGGTGTGGCCAGTCTGGGGCAATAAGGATTGTCCTTGGTCTGTCCTGTTTGATCTTGAGTAGTACTTTTGAGAAGAGGGACAGAGGGGGAAAGGCATAAATTGAGAGGTTTTCCCATGTAAAGGATAGGGCACCCACTTTCAATGCTTTGCTGTGAGGATTTCTGGTGCAAAATTTGCTCAACTGATGGTTTTGGGGGGAGGCAATGTGGTCCACCTCTGGTGTCCCCCACCTGTGGATTAGAAGTTTGAATGAATGGGTTCCAGTTTCCACTAGTGTAGGTCCAGTAGATTACTGCTTATGTCGTCTGCCAATGAATTTTGTTTGCATGGCAGGAATTGAGCTTGCAGGTGCACCTGGTTACTCAAGGCTGCGTTCCACAGGGCCATGGCTAACCTGCAGAGTGGGTAGGAAAGAGTTCCCCCCTGCTTGTTTATGTATCACATAACTGTGGTGTTGTCTGTCTTTATCAGGAGTTGTCCTGGAAGGAAAAGGTATTTGAAGGCTGTCAGAGCATTCTGTACAGCTAACATTTCTTTTTGATTAATATGCAGGGGAATTTGTCCTGGGCTCCTTTTGCCTTGAATGCATTTGCCTGCCATGTGAGCCCCCCATGCGTAGTCTGATGTGTCTGTTGTCAGGGTTTGGGCAGTGAGGGGTTGAGTGAAAGGGAGTCCCTTGTTGTTGTTGCATGCCTCTGCCCACCAAAGGAACTCTGCCCTTAGACAAGGAATGATAGGAATCACTGTTTCCAGGTCCTGAGAATGTCGACACCAGAGACTTTTTAAATACCATTGAAGTTTCCTCATATGCAGTCTTGCATATGGAATTAGTAGAATACTTGAGACCATGAACCCTAGGGCTTGCAGTATTTTCTTGCATATAGCTGGGTTTTGGTGGCTATTAGTTTGAAGTAGTTTGTCAAATAAACCTGTTTTTTCTGGAGTGAGGAATGCCATCTGGGAAGATGTGTTCAAGCTTGCTCCCAGGAATACAATCTTTTGGCTGGGGACCAGTTGTGATTTCTTTTCGTTGATGGTGTACCCCAGAGAAGTTAGGAGTCTCTTTACAAATGCCAGGTGCTGAAGTAGCAATTCCTGACTGTCTGCCTGAATCAGACAATTGTCCAAGTATGGATAAATTTGAATATTTCTCTGCCTGCAGTATGCAATGGCTGGAGCCAGGCACTTTGTGAACACCCTGGGCACAGTAGATAAGGGAAGTGCAGAGAACTAATAGTGCATAGAGCCTGCCGTGAAATGTAAATATTTCCTGTAAGATTCCCTATGGGGATGTTAAGTCTAGGGTGACTAGCCAGGCGACCTTGGCTAGCATAGGAAGAAGCTGTTGCAATGTAAGCATTTTGAATTTTGGGACCACCAGGAAGGTGTTGAGAATTGACAGATCCAAGATAGGGCACCAAGAGCCCTCTTTCCTGGGGACCAGGAACAGTAGAAACCCTGTCCCCTTTGCTGTATTGGAACAGGTTGAATAGCCCTGATACTGAGAAGAGAAAGTACTTGCTTTTGAGCCTCTGCCCACTGGTTTGGAGGAAGGTCTGGCAACCCGCTTGGGGTTGGCAGTGAGTGGAAGTAGAATCTGTATCCCTGGGATACAATGTTTAGGACCCGTCAGTCCTGGGTAATGGACATCCAGTTTTTTGCATGCAGGGTGAGTTTTCCTCCTAGGGGTGCAAGTACTTGGGCATGGCTAGGAAGGATAATAGAGTCATTGTGAACTTTTTCCATAAGGGGGTGGCTTACCACTCTCTGTTTTTGAGGTGGGAGCACTCCATTGTTTATATTTCTGCATACTCTGACACTGTAGTCTTGGTGGTCTGTGGCCTCTGGGTTTGGACAGAGAAGGCCTGGGAGGGGCTGGAAAGGACCAGTTTTTAGAAGGCCAATGCCTACTGAATCTGGGTGGCTGCACCTGTAAGAAATCTTTAACAGCTTGCACAGATTTAGCTTTTCCTCCATCTTTTTAAGAACTTCTTCTGCTTTTGTATCAAACAAAAGTTCCTGATTTAATGGAGCATCTAATAATTTTGCTTTGACATGATCTGGCAAGATTTGTTCCTTCAGCCAAGCATGCCTTCTCGGTACAGACCCAGTGACAGCAGCCCTGCAAGATGCTTCTAAGGCATCAAAACCACACTGCAAAGTATATTTACTAACTTAGTTTGCACAATGCATTAACTCTTATAAATCTTTATTTTCTATACAATCTGGAAGCAATAACATTTTTTGTTTAATTAGTTCCATAATATGCTGCTGGTCCTTCAACATGTGAAACTGGCAATTTAAAGCCCTGATGGCAAGAGTTGCAGAGGTATATACCTTCTTACCCCATCTGTCTAAAGCTCTAGAATCCCTATCCGAAGGGGTAGGGTTTTGGCTGTGGTAGCCTTAATGTCTTTAGGGCCCTGGGAAATGGTCTCTGGATCCGCAGTGGAATTCTTAAAGAGAAATTTGTGAGTCGGGTACTCTGTAGTACCTGTCAGGTTTTCTAGGAGCTGGTGGCAAAGTATCAGGAGTAAGACTGGATTCCATGAACACATCATCTACAATATCCAGGACAAGGGGTATAGCTAGAGGCCTGTGCTGAGGAAAGTCTAAAGATTCTCTGAGTCTCTTTTTGGACTGAGGGTAGTCCTGGCATTCCCAGCGGGAATGCTCTCTTAAGGTATGCAAGGTTTTACCAAAAGAAAAGTCCTCTGGAGGGGAGGCAGAGGGTATTGAATCCTCTGCATCTGAATCCTCATAGGTACATGAAGGTATATCCTGGTAATCAGAGAGATCAAAGTCATCGGACTTCTGGTCTGTAGAATCAGAAGGAAAACCAATTCTTTGTCTTTTTAGAGGGGGAAGGCTGTCTTCCCCTAATTAAAGTTATAAGGTCTTCAGCCATTCTAAGCATTTGTTTCTGTGGCATGGGAACCTGAGCATGCGCTTTGGACGTCGGTTTTCTAGGCGTAGTGTGAACTCTGGGCCTAAGAAACTCAGCAGTTTTATTGAAAAATGAAGTTGTCGGTTTAATACGAACATCGTAAGGTCGGAATACACCCTCAGAAGCCGGTGCCTGCACAGCTGCTCCAGACCCATCCAAGGTAGAGACATCCGCAGGTTCCATAGTTGAAGAAGCATCTCATGGCATACTGGACTCCGAATGGTCTCAGCAGAGGCCTGCGAATCTGTAGAATCGGGTATCAGGGGCTGCGAAAGCGCCTCACTGAGTACCGGAGGACTGGCAACTAGCTTAACGGAAGAATCGGCAGCAGTTTTGGACCTATGCGGTCTGTCTCTGTCTTTATCCTTATATTTTTTCAGAAGATCAGTAGTCGGAAGGCTTACCAAAGCCATTTCGGAATACGGAAAATGACAGTGAAAGAATTTAGTCACAAAGATAGCCAGACGACGAATAGTTTGGGCGTTAAACAAGACACAAAAACAACAGCAAGGAATGTCGTGGTCTGGGCCTAAACAAGTGACGCAGTAAGAATGAAAATCTCTGTGAGGTATTTGCTTTCCACAGGCAAGACAACTGTTAACTTTTTCTGACATCAGTTAGAGCAAGAAAAAAGGATCCCCAACGGGATACTTAGCTTTAGAAGACTTCAGGTTTGAAACTCAAAAAATGAAAATTTCAGGAAGCGGCCGACCGGCACTTGCGAAGTGCTCCTACTTCGGGCTCCCTCGCGGCAAGAAAAGCTGATGTAATGGCATTGGCTGTATGTTTTATACCCCTGACGACCTGACGTCATGGAAGAGACAACAGCATCCGACACAGACATCCCAAGACTCTGGTATTCGGGCCGACTGAGGGCTACCTGTGGGCAGACAACCCAAGTGTGATGACTGCAACAGTGAAACACGAAGAAAGTACAGTTTTGTACCTACCATAAATGTAGATGTTCAAGTGTATTCACTGCTGCAGTCATTACACTTGGGTTATCCTGCCATCAGGCGGTCCCACAGTCGACCAGAGTTCCAAAGTCTTGGTCCGGCGTCGGTTGCTGTCGCTTCTTCCCTGACATCAGTGTGCCAGGAGTATATAAGATGCAGCCGACACCATTTTCTTCAGTTTTTCTTGCCCCAGATGTCAGGTGCCCCCAAATAGGTAGGCAATACATATTGCTAATAAAACATACATAAAAAGTAAAATCAAAACCTTCAGTTACCAGCAAATACACCACATAGGTAGTATAGGGTAGAAAGGTATAGATAAGTCCCAGCTAAGAAAGAGGGGATGGAGGGAGGATAACCTGGACTGCAGCAGTGAATACACTCGAACATCTACATTTATGGTAGGTACAAAACTGTACTATGTTCATCGTGTTTCACTGCTGCAGTCACTACACTTGGGTTGAATCCCAAAGCTGAGGTAGGGTGGCTGGTTCTATAGAGGATTTGGGGTGGCTATGAGGCCCTGCAGCACTGCAGTGGCAAAGCCAGCTCTGGATTTAGAATAAAGAGGCAAGTGATAATGTTTGGTAAAGGTGTGTACTGAACTCCAAGTTGCAGCTTCCAAGATATCTTTGGTAGGTACTCCTCTAAGGTAGGCAGTTGAAGTGGCTGTTGCCCTGGTGGAATGTGGCCTAATGTTGCTAGGTACAGTTTTCCCATGCTTTGTGTAGCAGAAACGGATACAGTGTCCTATCCACTTTTAAATGGTCTGCTTTGAAATAGCCTTTCCCTGTGATCCTGCAGCATATGCTACAAACAATTGCTCAGTTTTCCTGAAAGCTTTTGTTTTGTCCAAGTAGAAACGTAACTGCCTGTGTATGTCCAATGAATGCAGAAGTCTCGCCCCTTTATTCTGGGGATTTGGATAAAAAGTTGGCAAGTGAATAGTTTGGTTAAGAGCCACACTGGATACCACCTTTGGCATAAATGATGGGTTTGTTCTTAAAGAAACCCTGTCTTGGTGAAAAATGATGAAAGGCTCGACTGCCATTAGTGCCTGTAACTCTGAGACTCTTCGTGCTGAGGTTATTGCCAGAAGCAGAGCAGTTTTCCATGACACATATTTTAATTCTGCTGAATTGGCTGGCTCAAAAGGAGGTGAAGTTAGTTTTTCCAAGACAAAATTGAGGTCCCATGTTGGTGTTGGTGCTCTCCGGAGCAGTCTTATGTTTTTAGCCCCTCTGAGGTACTGTTTTAGCAATAGATGAGAGAAAATAGGAGGATCTGTGTTGTAATGAACCGAGATGGCAGAGGCGTGGATCTTAATGGATGAAAAGGATAGGCCTTTGTCCAGCATCTCAGTTAAGTATTGTTATGAAATATCTGAGGAATATTTGGAACAAGAGGGTCAAAGCTTTGAGCCTGGTTCCAGGCACAGAATCTCTTCCACTTTTCTGAATAGGATTTCCTGGTGCTACTAGGCCTCCTGGCCTCCAAAATGACATCCATAACATCTTTAGAGAGAGGTGTTGTCTGCTTGGCTAAGGAATCTGTCATGCAGCCAGGTTTAAGGTTTTGAGCTGGCTGTGCAGGATCTGATTGTTTTTGTTGAGTCAGAAGATGAGGAATTTGAGGTAAAATCCATGGTGGGCCTTGAGCTAAGTTCTTTAAGATTGGATACCAGTGCTGGATGGCAAGTCTGAGGCAATCAGGATAATTTTTGGCTTTTCTTGTCTGGCTTTTAGGAGTACCTTTGAAAGGAGAGGCAGTGGTGGGAAGGCATAAACTTTTAGGCTTTTCCAGCTGAACGAGAGATCATCTACTTTCCATGCTTGTGTGTGGTAAGTCCTTGTGCAGAATTTCTGTAGTTGGCAATTCATTGGGGGAGGCAAAAAGATCTATGTCTGAATACTTGTGGATGTAATTTCCACTCGTGAGGATCCATGACGTTTCTGCTTAAGTCGTCTGCCAGAGTATTTTTCTTTCTTGGCAGGAACTGTGCTTGCAGATGAAGTTGATAGGTTAGAGCTGTGTTCCACCAGGTCATGGCTTGTCTGCAGAGGGGATAAGAATGACTGCCCCCTTGCTTGTTTATGTACCACATAACTGTGGTGTTGTCTGTCTTTAGTAATAGTTGTCCTGGATGCAGAAGGTCCTTCAAAGCTGTTAGGGCATTTTGTACAGCTAGCATTTCTTTTTGATTGATGTGAAGATGCATTTCGTCTGCGGCCCACTTGCCCTGAATACATTTTCCTGCCATGTGTGCTCCCCAGGCGTAATCCGAAGCATCTGTTGTTAGTGTCTGCCTGGCTGTGGGTAGAGTGAAAGGCTGTCCCTTGTTGTGGTGACATGCCTGTGCCCACCAACGAAACTCCTGTCGTAGGCAGGGAATAAGTGGTATTACTGTTTCCAAACTGTGACAGTGTTGAGTCCAAACACTTTTTAGGTACCATTGTAATTTCCTCATATGCAGTCTGGCATACGGTATTAGTAGTATGCAGGACGCCATGAACCCCGGCCTGCTGAATTTTTCTTGCAGGGAGTTGGGTTTTTGTTGCCATCAATTGAAAGTACTAAGTCAGCTGTCCTTGCTTGTCTGGCGTGAGATAAGCCATCTGGGCCGTTGTATTTAAGCTGGCACCCAGGAATATTATCTCTTGTGAGGGCACTAGTTTTGACTTCTTTTCATTTACTGTGTTCCCTAGGCAAATTAGCAATCTTTTTACAAATGCCAGATGCTTTAGAAGAATGTCCTTGCTCTCTGCTTGAATAAGGCAGTCGTCCAAGTAGAGATATATTTGAATTCCTTTTTGTCTGCAAAATGCAATTACTGGTTCAGGGCATTTTGTGAAGACCCTGGGCGCAGTAGATAAGCCAAAGGGCAGTGCAGAGAATTGGTAATGCATTGAGCCAGCTATGAATCTGATGTATCTTCTGCAATTTTGTCTGATACTGACATGCAGGTATGCCTCTTTGAGGTCCAAGGTAATACGCCAAGCCTTCTTGCCCAACATGGGAAGAAGCTGCTGTAGTGTCAACATTTTGAATTTCGGAACATCCAGGTAAGTATTTAGAGTAGAAAGGTCCAGTATAGGTCTCCATGTTTTGTCCTTTCTCGGGACCAGGAAAAGTCCTGCGTAAAATCCTTGTCCTTGTTCCTGTTGTGGCACTTTTTGAATAGCTCTCATGTCCATGACGGCTGTAATTTGTTTTTGTGCCTCTGCCCATTGATTTTGTGGCAGGTCTAGCATTCCTTTCGGCCTTGGTAGAGTGTGAAAGTGGAACCTGTAACCTTGAGACACAATATTCAGAACCCATTTGTCTTGGGTGATTATATGCCAATTTTGTGAAAAAAGTGCTAATTTTCCCCCTAAGGGAGCTGCCAAAAGGTAAGTGCTTGGCATTTGAAGGGGGAAGTCATTAGGATTGTTTCCTATAAGGTTGTGACTTGTCTCCCCCTTCTTTTGGGGTTGAAGCACCCCACTGTCGTGGTCTTTAAGAGCCTTGGGGCTGAAATCTGCCTCTTGGGCGTCTGCATCTGCCTCTTTGTGGTCTGCCTGACACTGGAAAGGACCAATTTTTTGAAGGCCAATTTCTGCTAAATCGAGGTGGCTGTACCTGTAAGAAATCCTTCACTGTTTGCATAGATTTTGCTTTATCCTCCATTTTCTTTAATACCTCTTCTGCCTTAACACCAAATAAAATATCCTGCTGTAAAGGAGCATCCAATAATTTTGCCTTAACATGATCAGGTAAACCTTGTTCTTTTAACCAAGCATGCCTTCGAATCACAGATCCTGTAACTGCTGCTCTACAAGAAGCCTCTAATGAATCAAAACCACATTGCAGAGTATGTTTTCCCACTTGTTCAGCTGCATGCAATAAATCCTGCATTTCCTTATAGTCAGGATGTTCTGAGCTTGTAAGCATTTTCTGTTTTAACAGAGACATTAAATATTGTTGGTATTTAAGCATGTGAAACTGGCAATTTAAAGCCCTTACTGCTAAAGTTGCAGAAGTGTAAACTTTCTTCCCCCATCTGTCTAATGCTCTAGAATCCCTGTCAGAGGTAACTGGATTTTTAGCTGTGGAAGCCTTTATCCCTTTGGGACCCTGGGAAATAGTTTCTGGGTTAGCAACAGGGTTTTTATAAAGACATTTGTGAGAGTCAGGGACTCTGTAGTACCTGTCTGGCTTGACTGGAGCAGGGGGCAAAGAATCAAGATTTAAACTGGATTCAGATAACACATCATCCACAATATCTAACACTGGCGGAATAGCAAGGGGCCTGTGCTGAGGCAATAAAAGAAAGTCTCTGAGCCTTTTCTTGGATTCTGAATAATCCTGGCCCTCCCAATGGAAATGCTCCCTCATGGTATGTAAAGTTTCCCCAAAAGAGTAATCCTCAGGAAGAGAGGCTGAAGGGATTGATTCTTCAGCATCAGAGTCCTCACAGGGGGGTAAAGAGTATCCCTGGTCTGAAGAGGAATCAGAAGAAATGGAAACCTGGTCAGAGGTATTATAGTCTGTATCCTGCCTAGGCCTTTTATCAGGAGGGGGTTGGGAACCCCTGATCAGAGTAATTAGGTCTTCGGCCATTTTGAGCATCTGTTTTTTAGGCATGGAGGCCTGTCCAGGTGAATGCTGTACTTGCTTCTTTGTCTTTAATGGAGTTTTAGACTTGGTTGTTGTTTTGATGGTAAGCTGTGAAGGTCTGAAAACACCCTCAGAAGCCGATGCCTGCTCAGCGGCTCCGGACCCATCTGAGGGGTTAGTTTCCATAGGCCCAATACCTTGGGTTTCCAGAGGCCTAGACATCTCCACGTGGGAGTCGGAGGCGGCCTGTGACTCTGAGGTAGCGGGTGTCAGGGGCTGCGAAAGCGCCTCACTGAGAACCGGCAACTGGCCTAGAAGAGGCTTCATCGTCAGTTTTGGACCTCGGATGTCTGTCCTTATCCTTGTCTTTGCGTTTTTTGTGTATTCCGGTCGTCGGTTGTTCCAACGGCATGGTATAATTGAACCTTCGGCCAAAGTAATGGCAAGCAAATTCAAACCGACGTTTAATAGTGTGCTTGTTAAATCTAGCACAAAACTGACAACTAGTTACGTTGTGGTCTGGGCCTAGGCATGGAATACAGTAAGAATGAAAATCCTTATGAGGTATTTGCTTCCCACAAGAAATACAATTATTAACTTTTACTGACATCGGTCTGAGGCAAGAAAATGTTTCCCCATCGGGGTACTTAGCTTTATTGAAGACTTTGGTTCTGAAATTCGAATTCAAAATTTCAGGAGTCGGCCGACTGGCACTTGTGAACTGCTTTTGCTTCGGGCACCGCGTGGCAAGAAAGACTGAAGAAAATGGCGTCGGCTGCATCTTATATACCCCATGGCGCACTAACGTCAGGGAAGAAGCGACAGCAACCGACGCTGGACCAAGACTTTGGAACTCTGGCCGACTGCGGGACCGCCTGATGGCAGGATAACCCAAGTGTAATGACTGCAGCAGTGAAACACGATGAACATCATCTAAATGTTTTTCAAAATCTGACGGAAGTATTAGTTTCCTTTGATACACTGTCAGCTTTTCAACCCATAACATTCCAAATACTCTAGTCAATAATAAATCAATACCTTATCATTTCTCCTTCTGAATAATCTACAGTATTACACCACATTTCCTGATTAACCCTCCAAACTTATTACAAATATACATGTCTTAAACCCAAGCTTCCTCTTGGACATATGCCTACAGTATCATTAACAATAACAGTAACAGTTTTAAAATGGTTTCAGACTATCTATGGGAAAGAAATATCACAATTTTCACATTTTTGAACAGTTTGTCATTCAGTTCACTCTACAGCAAAAGTGTACTAGAGCTGTTTAAAAACTGTATGTTGTTGGCAAATACTACTATTCTTGCCTCCGGATACACAGCAGCCTTTCAAATATCACCAGACTAACAGCATTGCTGGACTGAGTATTACCCAGTAATCCCATTCAGTTACTATATACGCAAATGATAATAACTCAGAATGCATATATAACTTGAACCAAACTGTCTATCTACTTCTATAGTAACAATGGCAAGTAAAATATTTATAAACACAAAGATAATAATTCATTATACATTTCTGTTTCTGTAATTCTACAAAGATGTTACACTGGTTTTGGATGTAATTAACAAGAAAACATTTTTCTTAAAAATATTAAGTCAGAAAACATGGCCTCATGAATGAAAAATATCAAAATCTAGTGATGTTAGCTATGACAACTTAGATAGAGCAATCAGTACGTTGACTATGTATACAACCCTTTACTATGGCAGAACAGACAAGAACTACAATGTGTCCAGGGTATAACCTGTGGAGGTAAGGGAGCAGACTGGAAACTATCTTGATTTTTGGCGATCCACTCTGCAAAATCAGATTTATTATCTACAAACTAGAACTGGCTGAGTTCGGAAAACGACATTATCCAATAACTGCCTAGGCAAAAAAAGACTTAGCATGCTACCTAGAAAGAGTGGCACTTGTCAGCATAAGTCATGTGAATACCACTGGGTTTAAAGAGAGGCCAAAATGAGATGCCCTAGACAGAAGAGACTGGCCTTTATTCAGAAGAGAAACAAATCATTGTGACAATTTATTGTCTTCATATTCAAACATGGCTCGTGGAAGTCTTCTGAGGGAACCGCAGACCCTACCACCACTATAAGGTTGCTTGGAAATCAATGGAAACTTTATTCTGATGAAAATTTGCTTAGCACACTGAAGGAAAACTGCACATTCCCTGACTTTTTTTTTGGAACAAGAGAAAAAAATGAATAAAATGCCCTATTCTTCTACTCTCTGGTGAATGTCTGGACTTCTTTTTGATGAGTATGTTTACTTCACTGATGTCCAGCAAAGGTTGTATACCCACTGACATTTTTGGGGCAAAGGAAAAATGAAGTGAAATGCCACTTTTTTCTGGTCTCTGTGGAATGTTTTCTGTACAGCAGGCACTGCAATTTCTGTTTTTCTTTGGTTTCTGTAGATATAAAGTAAATATGAATAAAGAGGACAATTCTGGAAGGAACTGAACTTCAGTGAGTGGAATTGTGTGATACACTTCATAAATCAGGTATCTCACAAGACAGCCTTCCATTCCACTGCATGTTGGTAATGCCCTTTCCTGACTACCCTTGCATGGAAGGATGAGTGTGCCCATCTTGGGGGGAGGGTATTTGTCTAGGCATTCCCTGTGGGGAGGCACAGTTCACAGAGGAGTGTAGACCTCAGTTCTAACAGTCAAATGCAAGGGGAAGGAGGGAAATCAACAGGTAGGTCATGAATGAAAATACTCCCCTAGTGGAAGCAGTCGGTGGATACACTTGAGTTCCACACCTGTCCCAGCCTTAGAACGGGGATAGTCTGAGGGCTGTAGGAGAGGCTGGTAAACCCGGCAGTGGAAGGGATCACTTAGGTAAGCCAGGAAGAATAAAAACAAAACAAAAACTGCTGAATGGTAATATCAAATCCTGTGACTCAATCTGCCATATTAAAAGAATCATAAGTGACTCTCAAACTCTGGAAAACTACTTTAGCTAGCAATGGCTAACTGACCTTTTAGAAAAACTACATATTTACCATAACAATAGAACTTCATGATCTGTGTCTATCTTACTTTGAAGGTAGGCCTGGTCATCACAAGTTTTACTCCTTTCGGCATCCATTGGAATTTTCCAAGCTCATACTCCTCCCCTTGTTCTCACAAGGCATCACATTTCCCTCTTTTCTCCATATCAAATTTGCCCTAAGGCTAGAGATATTCAGTTATCTACAGATTTTCAAGTAGTAACACCAATACACCCCTGAAGGCATGAGATATGGTACACTAGGTCCTAATGAAAGGCTACATTAAGAATAAAGAAAGGAAATATGTGAGGGATGCTGAAGAGAATGGGCATAGATCATGAAGCACTAATGTTATGTTAAGTACATAAGTTCTGTACTTTACACGATCCAGTTTGTCCACCACAAAGGTAGGACAGAGGGGAAGAGAGAAAGGACAACCCTTCAGTGGCTGTGCTGCTTTACTCACCAAAGCAGGTGTTTGTGACATGCTCATGAAAACAAACAGACTGGGTCAGAGGATCTGACATCTGAGACCAATGAATGTGCAATATCCCACTGTAGAACTGTCATGTTAAATCTTGTTAAGGAAATTAAGTGGATGGATGTAGTCATGAAGCACAGAACCTTTTGAATGAGAAGTAACATAGCATGGGATGTCCCAAAGGAGCTGAACTACTGCCTGACTGAATTCTCTCTCTGGATTGAGAAGTACTGATCTGGTTACTTTTTCCATCTGGTAGCCTATGAATACTTGTGCCAGCAATGGCTTCAGTTGGGACTTCTCTGTATTTACTGACATTCCCAAGGGCAGAAACTGTCATAGTAATTAGACCTTTGCATTAACCAAACATTTCACTATGGGAGCTGCTAGATGCCTATCATTCAGATATGGGAATACCTAGATTCCATGCATCCCTAGGTCAGCTGCTACTGCTGCCATCCAACATGAGGCCTGTGGTGACACCAAATGGGAGGGCTCTGAACTGGTAAGGACTGGCACCCACCTGAAGTTTAAAAACTCCCTTGATGCCTTGACAATTTGTATGACCAAATGTCACACCCAGTCTCCTTCCTGAAGGCACAAGAGAATTGACTGCACTGTGACCAGATAGAACTCGGTTTTCTGCAGATATGGAGCTACCTCAGACCCATTCTGGAGTTAGGTCCTTTGTCTTTTTTGGGAACCTAAAAGAAACTCATATAAACATTAAATCATCTATGGTCTGGTGGGACCTTTTGGACAGATCTTTTGTAAAAGAGGTTTGCAACCTCCAGCTTTACTGCCTCCTTCTGATGAGGTGGAACATCAAGAAGAAGAAAGATGGGTGGTTCATACAGTCTCTGTATAATATTACTTTGACCCATCTGTCCTGCTAGCTGATCAATTAACAACAGACTCTAGAAATGGACAGAAAGGCAAGTCTTCAAGACTTCTGTGGGAAGGTTTAGTGGGTCTAGTGGGTTACAGAATCTCTGGCTTTGTGGACCACCTCTGCCTGCAGGGTAGCATCCATTCAAAAAGTTCCTATGGCCTCAGGAAGTTCTGTAAGAAAACTGATCATAGGCTGCTGGGATATTTTGAAACCACAAATTCTTCACAGTCCTCTTATTCATAGTGAAGGTCCACTGAGGTCTGTGGAGTATGACCACTACAGTTGCGAGAGTTTTCCCCTCTTGCTCACTTTATAGCAACTTGTCATTTACATGAGTTCCTAATAAAGAGGACCCATCACATGGGGCATTGTTTACAGATGCCTTGAAGTTTTTTCATAAAGCCACACAGACTCAGCAAGACACGTCTCTTCATGGTTATGCTGGACCATGTTGCCCTCAGCACTTTAACTGCAGCATTACTGGTCTGTCAAGGTACTGTGATTGGCAATGGAACAAGGTGACAGAACCACTGACTCTGCATTTATGTCTGCAGTGGGAATGCTGAACTCTGTACCATAAGTTTCAGCTCTGCTAGTGAAGACATGCAAATCAATGCCAGTGCAACCACTGAAGTTTTTGGGGACTAGAATGGTTGCTTCATTGTTGGCTCCTATTGATTTGAAGCTTTAGGCTACACTTCATCGTCCCAGGAGAACAGAGGAGCAAATAGCCACTTTAGGTCTATGCTATCTGGAACTTTCTTCCTAAGTGCTGCTTCAATAATAGCAGTGTCTAATATTTATTCTCAGCCAGCAAGAAGACCTACATTAAACAACATGAACATTCTATCAGACCAGTGTTAGAATGGCTAGAACCGGCCTTTTCAGGGTCTTGAACCATGTTCACAACTGACGGGATCACACATGGGGACTGCTGTGTGGCTCATTAGGATTCCTGAAAACTCTGTTGTGGGACTCAACCTTCTTTATAAATGATCCACTACTGCACTGTCTTCGGGGCAAGACAAAGACAGAGTCAAGTAGATATACAGACATCTGTGATATTCTCTCACGGTTATGAACTGCAGCACATGAAGTACGCAAAGCAATTTCTATACAACCAGTATCATTATATGCAGACCAAAAGACTCATGTTCCAGTTGCTGAAGGAGAAAAAAGTGGAATGATGCCCCCCCCCCCCAGTAGGTGACATTAGGGCACTAATGCAGAAACATCCCAAGGCACTAGAAGAAAGGCATCAGTAAGTCCATCTAGTGGGCTATGGTTGACCAAGTTTGCAGATGACTGCAAGCTGGGTGCTGTCATCAATTCCTCTAGTGATGTGGACATTCTCAAAGAGGGTCTCACCCAAACAAATGACTGTTGCCAGAAACATGGCCTCAAACTGAATGCCAAAATTATCACACTGATAATAAGGCACTAAGCACGCAATCAGTTGTAAGGGACTTGGGAACCCAGGTTGATAAGCAAACTGACTTTTGATCACCATATTGCCTCCGTTGTACGGAAAGCTTTCTACATGGACCCCCTCATTAGTAAGGGTATCTCATCCAGGGAGAAGGTGGTCATAATATCCCTGTATTCTTCCCTTATATGACCGATTACTGAATACAATGCCCCTTTCGGCATGTACGGCACAAAGTACATGCAGCAGCTGGAGAGACCACAGAGATTCCTCACCCTGAGAATCCACGGCCTTAAATATCTACCCTACACAGATAGGCTAAAAGCCCTGCCCCTCTACTCAGTCTCCTACAGACTCCTTAGAGGTGACCTCTGTCTGGCATACAAAGCAATCTCAGACCCTGCCCTGATGGGACTGCTGCATATCTGTAAGTCAAGCTCCAATCAAGTAACCCGCACGCAAGACCTCAACCTGGTCTGTGACATCAATAGGACTTGTTGGCAGATTTGTGTCACAGAGACTCCCCCTTCTGTGGAATAGACTCCCTCTCCACATAAAGCAGAGTACTTCATTAAACCCTTTTAAGTGCAACCTGGATAACTGGATGGGGAACAGAAAATACACCCCTGGGATTCCACCTATGTCCCTGCCGGACAGTGGCATAGGGTGCTGACTTGTTGAAACACAGGCTAAATTCTTGGCTAGGCTTGTAAGGGCCTCAGCGCCAACAGCCTAGTAAAAAATAGTTGTGTAAAATCTTATCACAACCATAGATGTCCTTCTCTTCCATGTTGCAGTATTCATACTGTGGGATTTTCCACCTCAGGTGACCCGATGTCAGCTCCTATGCAAAAGCTTAAGCCTGGCTGCTGTAGGTGCATTGGAAGTCACACGCAGGGCCATAAACCATGGACCATAAATGTGACGTCTGCACGCACAGACCTCAGAACTTGAAGCCCAGGATAAGGTGTACAAAAGAACAAGTTGAGGCTAAGGAGCAAATGTCCCTGAAGGACTGTATAGATTAGACTGTAGGGAGTGGATACAGAGGTCAAAAGACCAACCATCCAGTAGAGATAGAAAAAAAGAGGGTATGGAGGGTGGGAAGGAATGCTGCAACATGGAAGAGAAAGACATCTATGGTCATGGTAAGATTTTAAACAACTATTCTAAGTCCTTCTATTCCTGTGTTGCAGTATTCATACTGTGGGAGAGTACCACAGCTTAGAAGGAGTGAAGGGAAGAGGCAGAGGTAGAGGATTCCAAGAATCCCTGCAGGATTGCCCTGGCAAATCCTGCTCTGGCCCTGGAGACCTGGTGTAGCTTGTAGTGTTTTGTGAAAGGATGAACTGTAGACCAGGTAGCTGCTTCCATGATGGAAGCTGTTTCCAGCCATATAAGAAAGGCTTTGGAGGTAGCCATGCCTCTCATGGAATGAGCCCTAACTCCTTCAGGCAATTGTTTGCCATGATGTGAGAAGCAGAAGAGAATGGATTTCCTGATCCAACTGGAAATGGTTTGTTTGGAGACTGCCTTACCCAGAGCCCTGGGGTGGAAGGAGATGAAGAGTTGGTCAGACTTTCTGAAGGACTTAGTTTTGTCTAAGTAAAATCTCAGTTGTCTGTGCACATCTAGGGAATGAAGGATCCTCTCTGCAGTATTAGTTGGAGAGGGGAAGAAGGTAGGTAAGTGAATGGACTGGTTTAAGGATAGTTCGTTCACCACTTTGGGCATGAAGGAAGGGTTTGTGTGCAAGGTCACCCTGTCATCGTGGAAGGTGGTTTAAGGAGGACAGGCCATGAGGGGCTGCAGTTCAGACACTCTTCTAGTGGAGGCAATGGCTACTAAAATAATGGTTTTCTATGTGCACATTTGTAGAGAAGCTGTGCTGGCTGGCTCAAAAGGAGGTAAGGTGAGTTTTTCCAGCACAAAACTGAGGTCCCAGGGAGGAGGGATGGGTTTTCTTGGTGGTCTGATATGCAAGACCCCTCTCAGGAAAAGTTTAACATCCAGTCTGGAAAGCAGTGGTGGCTGTAAAGGCAAGCAGGCCGAAATGGCAAAAAGGTGGATTTTCACTGTAGAATATGCTAGTCCTTTCTTAATGAGCTCGCATATATAGTTAAGGTCAAGTGAGGGATCCACCTGAAATGGGTCTTTGTCCTTAAGGGAACACCATTTTGAGAACCTCTGCCATTTAAACAAACATTTTTTCCTAGTAGTTGGTTTCCTGGCCTCCCTCAGGAGTGAGAGCACATTCTCTGAGTAATGTTGTATGAAAGGGATTAGAAGTTGATCATCCAAAGAGTTAGATGCAGCAAAAGCAGCTTGGGGTGAATGAGAAATCCCTTTTGTTGTGTGAGTAGGTCCACCTTGTGTGGTAACTTGTGATGACTGCCCTTGGCTAGGGAGAGACGAAGGGGGAACCAGTGTTGCCTTGGCCAATAGGGAGTCACCAGCAAGATTTTTGGTTGGTCCTTCTTGATCTTCAGGACTTTTGTATTAGAGGGAAGGGAGGAAAGGTGTACAGGAACATTCCCTTCCATGGAAAACAGAAGGCATTCACCCTCCATGCTAGTGGAATGTGATCCCTGGTGCAGAATGTGTTGTCTGTTCTGGGGGGAGGCAAACAGATCCACATGAGGTGTGCCCCACTGGTGGACAATGTCTAAGAAGTTGTCCCTGTGTAACATCCATTCGTGTTGTTGAGAGGATGTTCTGCTAAGTAAGTCTGCTTGTTTACTTTCCTGAGAGGGGAAGTAAGAGACGGTGGGGGGGGGGGGATGAAGAGGAATGCCCTGGTTCTGTCTGATTTGCTGAATCCACCACTTAAGTTCTGTTTGTAAGCAGGGCAGAAGGGGAATAAGTCTGTCTAGTGGATGTTAGCTCTGAGACCACACATTCTTTAGGTACCATTGGAATTTTCTCATGTGCATCCTGGCTAATGGCAGCATGGGAAAGGTAGCTGCCATGAAACCTAGTACTTGCAGAAATTGTCTTGCAGAAAGATGAGATTCTGAAAGTAGGCTTAGAAAATGGGTGGAGAGAGACTGGACTTTGCCCGGTGGGAGAAAGGATCTCATTAGGTCTGTCCTGATCCTGCAGCCTATGAATGCCTTGTCCTGTTGAGGAAGAAGAGAGGATTTCTGAAAGTTTAAGGTGAATCCCAAGTTGTGAAGGAAAGACATGGTGAAGTTGAGATGGGTCTGTAGGGTGGACTCTGATTCTGCCAGAATGAAAATGTCGTCCAGGTATGGGTGAATTTTGATTCTCTTGGTTCTGCAATAGGCAATGGCTGGGGCCAAGCACTTTGTAAAAACTCTGGGGGCCACAGACAAGCCAAAGGGCAAGGCTGTAAACTGAAAATGTGAAGAGTGGCCAGTAAAGCGCAGAAATTTCCTGTGGGATGGCCTGATGGGAATGTGCAGGTAAGCATCCTTTAGGTCCAAAGTGACCATGAAGGTTTGGGAGGGGATGAGGGGTAGAAGGGTTTGAAGGGAAAGCATCTTGAAGGTGGGAACCTTCAGGAACAGGTTCACATATGATAAGTCTAGGACTGGTCTCCAAGGGCCATCCTTTTTTAGAAATAGGAAAAGATGGGAAGAGAAGCCTTGTCCTTCCTGTCCTGAGGGAACTGGTTCTATAGTTCCCTGAGTCAGGAGTTCTTTCAGACTGAGAGGGAATAGATGAAGCTGGTTTCTTGGAGGGAAAGGGATTCTTTTTGGTTTTGGTCTTTCCTTCCAGGATAGGAAATATCCTTTTTGGATGATGGAAAGAACCCAAAGATCTGCTCTGATAGATTTCCAGGAGGGAAGGCAGTGGGGTAAGGTGAGCGGACAGAGGCAGTTGAGCAAGACAGTCATGCTGAAGAGGAGCCTCCTCTGCCTGGAAAGGGCTGCTTGGGTGGTGGCTGAGAGCTGGGGGGGTCTGGAGTAAGGCTGTCTCCTAGATGCCCTTCAGGGCCTTGAGGAGGAAGGGCGTGACGTTGAAGGAGTCCTTCTGACAAAGGATGTCTTTGCTGGGTAGTTCCTATAATATCTAGGGAAGGGGGCAGATGCTTAACGTCTTGTTGTTCTTTGCTTTTCTCTTGTAAGTTTTTGAAAAGTTCTGCTGAGTTTTTCACAAATAAAAGGTTGTGGTCCTGAGGAGCATCCATGATTTTGGATTTAAAATCCTCTGGTAGAGGTTGTAAGCGGAGTCAGGAGTATCTGCGTAAGGCAGATGCAGAGGCAGCTGACCTGGCTGAAGCCTCTGCTGCATCGTAACTGCACCTGATAGTGTGTCTGGCTACTTGTGTAGCTAGAGACAGTTTTGATGCAATGTCAGCTTTGGTTGGACAGTTTGGGGTAGAGGTCAGCAAGGTGGAAACCTGGGAGACGAGGTCCAGGGCGTATTTAACCACGTGGGTTTGGTAATTAATAGTCCTAAAGGCCAGGGTAGATGAGGTGTATACCTTTTTACCCATTCTGTCCATGGTTTTGCTGTCTTTATCTGTTGGCAAAAGTGAAGCAGAGGGTAAATGCCTAGACTGTCTGTCTGGAGACACAGCAATAACTGCTGGGTCAGCCAGGGGAGGTTTCACCATAAATTTCTGGTCATCAGGCACTTTGTAAAAATCTATCTTACCTTTTCGGGGCAGGAGATTGTGAATCAGGGTTCTTGGAGACAGAGTTAAAGGCATCCAGGAAAGCTGGAAGCACAGGAGGAATAGCTGAAGGGGATGGTGACTCAAGTTGCAGAAGTTCAAAATATCTTTTCCTGGGTATCTGACATTAAGACTGAAGTACTCTTTAATTTTTGTAATAGTTTCCTCAAAGGTAATGTCCTCTGGTGGGGAATCTCCTTCAATAAAGTCTTCATCTGGAGAGTAATAATCCACAGGTGAAGCAATTTGAGAAACATAGGAAATAAATTCCTCAGAAGAGGAGTAGGACTGCTCTGGGTCTTCTTCTTCTACCCCCTGATGAGTAGTGGTTAAAGGTAGGGAGGAAGCAGAAGCTGGCCTGAGGTTTGGCACAGGAATGTTGGTAGGTGCAGGGCCTGAGGGCCTAAGAGCCATAAAGGCATGCATTAGTGAGTTAGTAAACGACTGCGAATCTGGAGCTTCTTGAGGCATGGGGCTCAAGTGTTTAGTCATTTGTTTTTTATTTCTTGGCATGGGCTTAGGGGTAGGCTTAGAGACAGATGCTTGGGCTGGAGCAGGAGAAGTGTCGGTCGGCTGACCAAGTGTTGGTTCTCCCTCGATGTTGGTTATGGCCTGCATCTGGCTTAACTCTGCAGACATGCATTCCGTGGCTGCAGAAACAGCTTCTTCCAGAGGAACCGTCGAAGTTGACAGAGTAATCGGATATCCATCGACCCCTATATTGGTAGTCGGCAGGACGTCCGATGGTGGAGCGGCATCGTGACAAGGCCTGGAAAACTTGCCCTTCTATCTCGGTTATTTGGCTTGGGTGGCAAACTCGTGATCCATCCTGAGAGTGAGGCGTTTTAGTCTTTGATTTTCCAAACACAAGTTAAGAGCAGCCAGTTGGCTGCGTAGGGTGTTTGGTATGAAAGACTGACAAATGGGGCGGGCCTTATGGTCGTGCTCCTTTCCTAAGCAAAACACACACTGGTTGTGAGAGTCTTTGTGCAGTATCTGACACCCGCAGTTACATTTGCTCTTTTTCTCAGACATCGGCAAAAGGAATGTAAATCAACCAAATTCAAGCGTACATAGGAGAAAAAATCCCCAACAGGGTACTTATCTTTAGAAGTCTTTGGACATAGGAGTGAAGCGGTCAAAGTAACGTCATCTGCAGCTGAAAAGTTCTGGGTTCTGTGCGTGTAGACATCACATTTATGGTCCCTGGTTTATGGCCCTGTGTGTGATGTCCCACACACCTACAGCAGCCAGGCTTAAGCTTTTGTATAGGAGCGGACATCGGGTCACCTGAGGCAGAAAATCCCACAGTACGTATACTGCAACACAGGAATAAAAGGACATCTTCCTATGATCCTATGAGGTATCTGAAAAATGAGCTTGATCTGGGGAAGTGACTTCTGTAGAAGAGTATAAAAGTACAGTAGAATCCTACAATGATAAATCTACCTCCAAACAGACCTGTTCTGACAACATTGATGACTTTCCAAAAATCAGATTATGTTAAGCACAAAGATCAGGAGGTTTGAGGCAACAAGAAGGTTCTGTGAATGTAAAATGGTTATATCTTGGCACCCATGAGCAAACCTGATGGGCTCACACATGGGGACTGCTGTGAGGCTCATTAAGATTCATGAAAGCTTTGTTGTGGCACTCAATGTTCTTTCTAAAGGTCCCACTCCTGTACTGCATATACAGTATCTAAAAAGCAACCATAAGAGAAATTCTTGTTGCTTATCTGTATTAGTACATTACTAGAAGTGGTATGATTACTTAAAAAAGTGAAGCAATAGTCCACAAATTCACTTCAATAGGAAAAGATCAGTACACAGAGTAAATGTTAGCACATAGAAAACTGAAAAACACTGGCTATTCAAAGTATTACATCCCAAATGCAGTTCCTTCTCTGATGAGCCATAAAGTCACATAGCTAATTTCTACTTTTGCGAAAAAGATCTACAGTTCTGGCAAATGGTGTTTTAGGCTTATGCTATTCTGATAAACGCTGAATAAAATGGAAAAAAATACACAGAGACAGACAGATACACACAGACACACACAAACACAGATACACACACAGACACATGCACACACACACACACACACACACACACACACACACACACACACACACACACACACACAGGCACACACGCACACACACACACACACACACACACACACACACACACACACACACACACACACACACCTTTCCCAGTAGTTTCTGACAATATTAAATCAGCATGACATCAAAGGACAGTAAAAGCACTCTGAAAAATGCCCAAATTAACTTAATGCACAGTGAATACAAAAAATGAATCAAGCAGTTCTGCTATTGACATTTGTAAGTTCTTAACACTTGGACTTGTGATTTGCATAATTAGGAAATCCAAACTGGGAAATCATGATGTTGGAATACTTCAGTGGCATATTACCATATATATCAACTAGTTTGTTAAGGCAATAAGACCTCTGCAACATATGTTCTGCTCGGTGCCACATACCGCTGTAACCACTAATTGCATCCTTCTCAAGATTTCGCATGTCCACTGGTTTCACAAATACTCCTGAAGGTTTCTTTAAGTGTTCTGCTATCATAAAATTCATGGCAATATCATCACAGTTTTGAGTCTCATCAATTAAAGTGTACACAGCTGATGGCTCTTTCTGGAAATAGTTCAGATATTTTCTATGGAAGAATGCTGCTCCTATGAGAACCATGGAGTACATGTCACCATTTCCCATTTCTGGGTTTTGCAGTTCAAAGCTACCATAACTGTATATTCCCGATGGACTAGAAATGTGCTTCCGAGGGATGAAGCCAACTATCTGGTCTGGAAATTGCTGTTAAAAAAATAACAAGGTAGACTGTCAATATTAAATAAAAAGAAGTTATGTCTTACCATAACGTTCCATCTGTGTTGTTCATCTTCTTTCATTCTTCACTGATGGGGTTCGGTTCCGAGCCCTCAGAACTGAGTCTTTTTTTTACCAAGCTCGCGCCAGCCAAAAAAACTCTCGAGCTAAGTCTCTACCCAGAATGCCCTCCTGGTTACCTCAGATCGAGTTTGCAAGAGAAAGAGAAGTAAAGCCGAGGCCACTTCTGTGCAAATACCCTAGGACACCACTTGGACTCAAAGCATCCCCTAGGAGCCTTAGGAGGGGGAAGGAGGGTGGGAGGTGATGAATGAAAGAAGATGAACAACACAGATGGAACATTATGGTAAGACATAACTTCTTTATCTGATGTTGTTAATCTTCTTTCTATTAATAAACAAAAGGCACCACCACCTCCAGGTACAAATAAATCCGGTCCAGGCTAGGATAAAACGTTTTATTCTCCACAAATGAGACCAAACGAGTGTTCACAGGCACGCCACCATAAAACAAGAACGCTTAGCATACAAACGTTTTCGTCTTGAACTTCATCAGTATAACATCCATTTTGAAAAAACACTGCCTTTTATACTAATCACCACATTCAAAGTATCCAATCATGAATCATTCCCTTTTAAAAAACAATTAGTGTTTAAAGGTAAAGGTGCTAGTAAACAATATTTGTGAGTGCATTTATGATAAAAGGACTATACAGGTCAAAACTTTTAAAAACATATTTAAAATGAATGGAATAAGATGAACTTCCTATGTTTTAAAACTATACAACTGTAAACATCAAAAAACACATTAAATTTGATTAAAATCTTATACTAAACACAAATAATTTGTAACTCAGTTTAGTCTAATGCATTGCGCCCTCTGGTGACATAAATTAATATCACATACATTGTTTGAAAATTACTTGCATGCATTTAAAAAATGTTTATGTGAACATTCACTGATTTAATAAGACGTATTGATAAAATACATACAACAAAGTACAATGTTTAAAACCAAATAAAAATGTTAAAAAATATTTAAAAATGTTTAAAAACATTAGAGTTTTGCAGCTCTTAGTTTCAACACTGGTGCTAGGGACACCATGTCATTAAGCCCTAAATTTTTACTTGCATCAAGTAACAGCTGCCAATACAGTTCTCTGTATTCAATCAAAGTCTCCCACATCCCTCCCCTCGGATTAGTGGGCACAACTTCCAAGACAAAAAATTGATAACCTGAATTGACACATTTCATAGAGTGTTTGCTTAAAGCATTTTTCTCATTTTTTACCCTTACATCATATAGATGTTCGTAAATTCTTTGCTTGAGTTTTCTCTCACTTTTTCCAATATAAAATGAGGTACATTCTTTACAAATTGCTATATATATAATACCCTTTGTGTCACAATTGGCATAACAGACCAGAAGTGTATCCCTCACTGGTAAGATCAGACCATAAACTAATCTCACTGGATATTCACATCCCGACCCCACCCCCTGCCCAGAAAACCACAGTGAAAAACTTCTCTAAAGCAAATTTCACACGCCTCAAAACCGAGGCGAAATCCTTCAAAGCCCCCGGGCCTGTGGAAAATACGTCCCAGACCGCAGAATCCTTTATAAATGCATTCTATGAACACCTTCAGGAATGCATGGATCATGCAATCCCAAATAAAACCAAGACCCAATCCTCCAAAGGCAGACGTCCTGTCTGGTGGACCCCAGCCATAAACAAACTATACAATAGAAGGAGGAAGCTACTACATGATAGAGCAAAATCCCAAAAGGGAAGGCATCTCTGATCAGTATTAGCAAAAAACTACGGGCACTCATAAAATCGTCTAAGGCCAGCTTCGAGAGAAAAATTGCACAGGACACTAAGGATAATCACAAGGCTTTCTTTAGTTATGTTAGGAACCTGGGTGGAATTCCCAGATATGCTCAGAATTAGTCCAAAATGACAAAAATACACCGAGCCCACAGACATTGCCAACATCCTAGCTGACAGGTTCAGTGCAAACTTCTCCCCCTCTCCCCACCAAAAGGGCAAATATCTATCCCAACAGAGTGCTGCCCCTGACATCTCAAATGCTCAGGTAAGAGCCGCCTCTCCAAAGCAAAAACACAGCATCAATGGGACCAGATGGTGTCCCGGCTGCCCTACATGAACTCCAAGAAGAGCTAAACCCAAACATAAAACTACTGTTCAATCTTAGCCTTACTACAGGATATGTACCCAAAGAGTGGCGACAGCAACAGTGGTCCCTCTCCACAAAGGTGGTGCCTCAACGGATCCTGGAAACTATCGCCCCATAAGCCTGACTAGCTTGGTCTGCAAAGCTATGGAAAGGATCATCATGGACCTCATAAATAAAGATATTGGGGACCTACAGACACTGGATCCTACCCAGTTTGGCTTTGTTAAGGGCAGATCCTGCCTCTTAAACCTGGTCGATTTCTTTGAAACAGTCACCAAGGCCACTGACGAGGGGAAGGTGGTCCACACAGCCTACCTGGACCTTGCAAAAGCCTTCGATACAATACCCCACTCGGCATTATAGATAAGCTCACCAGCTTAAATATAAACCCCTATGTCACTAGATGGGTTGCAAACTGGCTCAAGGACAGAACCCACATGGTTAGAATTGCTGGAGCCATGTCAGACTCCAAACCATTTACAAGTGGTGTCCCACAAGGCTCAGTCCTGGGACCTCTCTTGTTCGGTATATATTTCTCGGTACAGGCCAACACAGAAGGACTGTGGCTGACCAAGTTCGCAGATGACTGCAAACTGGGTGCCATAATCAACTCTCCAGCTGACACAAGCATCCTCCAAAAGGGCCTCATAGAAACAGACAACTGGTGCCAGAGCCATGGCCTCAAGCTAAACGCCAAAAAGTGTATAGTCATCCCTTTGGCAAAAATAAAGTGCCACAAATTACCACATAGGTGGTAATCCATTAAGTACAGAAGAAGTCATTAGGGACCTGGGGACCCAAGTTGATAGCAATCTCTCATTTGACAACCACGTGGCCAAAGTGGTTAGAAAAACATTTTATATAGCCCACCTAATCATGAAGGGATTCACATCTAGATCAGGGAGGTCATCGACCTCTTTACTCATCCCTCATCAGGCCCATAATTGAGTACAATGCCCCTTTTGGGATGTACCTTACCAGACACCTGCAGCAACTGGAAAGACCCCAAAAGTACCTCACCAAGAGGATCAAAGGGCTCAAACAGATGCCATATGCTGCCCGGTTAAAGAAACTCCAGCTCTACTCAGTGGCATACCGCCTGCTCAGAGGCGATCTGTGCCTGACGATAAAGCCATGTCCAACCCAGAATTAATGGACATGCTGCACCTCAGAAAATCCAAATCCCATCGAGCTACGCTCGAGACTTGAACCTCAGCACTGAAATAAATAGGACATGCTGGAGGGACAGATTCATAACCCAGAGGCTCCCTTCACTCTGGAATAAAATCCCAGTCCAGGTTAGGCAGAGTCCCACATTGACTCTCTTCAAGAGGAATCTTGATGAGTGGATGGGAGATCGTAGGTTTACCCCGGCTATCACTTCTGTGTCACTGTTAGACAGAGGCACAGTATACTAACCTCAAAAAACGCATAGCAAAATTAATTTAAAATGGGTGGCGAAAGCCAAACACACTCTGGCTAGGCTTATAAATGCCCTAGGGCAGATAGCCTAGTATGAACCTATGAACCTATAAATAGAGTGTTTTATTTCTAGCCTGCAAGTGGGTAGAATAACCGGTAATCAGGTGTGTACAGTAACTGCACTTACCACACTTGAATAGACCTTTCTTTGATCTAACATTCTTCTTTTCAGCATTGTTGCAGTAACCACTTTCTAATATGTTCTTAATATTCTTACCCTTACGGTAAGTAAAAATTAATTCCTTGTCAAAAACATGCTCTAAATCTGAAATTTCCGAAAAGGCTTTCCACTCTCTTGTGAATATACTTCTTATAAGCCCTGAATGCTCATTGAACGTAGTTGTGAATCCTGCACTGTGTTGATCATTGTGTGATTTGCTATGTCTTTGCTCTTCACTACTCAGTTTCTTTCCTAGTATAAGGGCAAAGGGGCCTATTCTCTTAATAATCACTTCATCCAATATTTTGTTAAAAAATTCAAGTGGATAGCCTCTCTGAATAAAGAGATCTCTTAAGAAATTGGCTCCCTGTTGAAATAAATCCTCATCAGATGTCATTCTACTTAGGCGAACAAGCTGCCCTTTCACTACCCCTTTCTTTTGATATGGGGGGTGACAACTGGTGAAATGTAAATATGAATTGGTAAAGGTTTCCTTTCTGTGTATGCATGAAATAAAATTCCCATTGTTTTTCTTAATACAAACATCCAAATACTTCAACTCTAAAAAATCAAAATTGTCAGTAAATTTCAAAAAGCTAGTAGTACTGTTGACATATCTTAATAAGTCACTGAAATCATTTTGACTGCCTTTCCAGAAGAAACATAGGTCATCTAGGAACCTAGTATACAAGACCCAATTGCTGTTAAAGGGAGAATTAAGCAGGAATTTTCCTTCCCAATATGCCATTATGATATTGGCATATACTGGGGCACAATGTGCTCCCATTGCCACTCCTTTTTCCTGCTTAAAATACTCCCCTTGAAAATAAATAAAATTGTTTTTTAGTACTATGTCCATCAAAGTCAAGATGTTCCTAAAGTCTAGCTGAGTTAACTTCTTACTGGTAACTAATACTTCCTCGAACCAATACAAACCCACATCATGTGGGATGCAACCAAAAAGATCCACAACATCCATTGTGCCAAACTTTAAGTTGTCGTTATATAATGATGGCTCTACTTTCCTTAAAAGGTCCCAAGAATCTATCAGTATATTTTCTTTTCCATCTAAGACACCTTTTACCTTGTGATCCACATATTTTGCTAAGGGTGCCGTCATTGAACCCTCGGCTGACACAAAAGGTCTAAGTGGTGGATCTAGTACATCTCTGTGCACCTTTGGTATACCAAAGATGCAAGGGACCTTAGGCTTCTCAACAGTCAAATATTTATATGTATCTTTGTCAAGTGAGCCTTCTAAGAACATATCGTATAGTAAGACCTGTATTTTCTTGTGAACTATGTTTACTTCGTTAATGGATACTCTGGAATATTTTTCAGCATCATTAAGAATTGCTAACATTTTTCCTTCATATTCTATTGCTTCCATTAACACAACCCCACCCCCCTTGTCTGGTTTCATTACTCTCAAGTTTTGATTTTTACTGATGTCATTTAAAGTAGTGATTTCCGCTTGAGTTAAGTTAGAATGTATGTGCTTGGTAGCCAGTTGCGTTCTAATTAACTTTTGGCATAGGTTTGTTACTGAAGGAATAAATGAAACGTATGCAGTCCCTTAGCCATTTTGATAATGTAACCTTGGAAACAGCCTCTCTCATTCTGGGCCCAGAAAAGAAGATGAAAAGCTGTTCAGATTTACGGATAGGTTTGGTCCTGCCTTGGTAAAATATCAGTTGTCTATGTACGTCTAAGGAGTGAAGGCAGTACTCTCCTCTATTGGCAAAATTCGGAAAGAACACAGGTAGATCAATGGTCTAGTTTATGGAGAATTCAGAAACAACTTTGGGAAGAAAGGATGGATTCATCCAAAGTGATACTCTGTCTTTATGAAAGACCAGATAGGGCCTCTTGATGCACAATGCCTGCAGCTCCGAGACCCTTTTGGCTGACGTGATGGCTACCAAGAACAAGGATTTCCAAGACAAAAACTTTAGGTCACACTTCGCAGCAGGTTCAAAAGGTTTTTGAGTCAAAGACTGAAGGACTAATGTGAAGCTCCATGGTTCCACGGGCAGTCTGACAGGAGGCCTAATATGAGAGGTCCCCTTGAGGAAGGCCTTGCATAGGCGTAAAGAAATAAGAGGGGTGCCACCTATACCATTGTAGGAATTAGAAATTGCCTCTAGATGTACACGTACGGTACAGGCTGAGGCTCCATTACTAAAAAACTTAGCCAAGTATTGAAGCACTGCAGTTACTGGAGCCGAATACAGCTCTAACATGTTATCCTTGGACCAGATGGAGAACCTTTTCCATTTATCCTGATATAGTTTTCTGGTGGATGATTTATGAGAGGCCAGAATGATGTCTCGAATAGGCGAGGAGAGATTAGCTTGCCTGGTGACTAATGGAAGTGGAGAAACCAAGCTGTCAGATTGAGACTAGACAGATTTGGGTGACTCAGCCCTTGGAGGTGAGTAATCAGATCTGGTAGAGGGTCCAGAATCCACGGCGGGTATACTAGGTGAGGTTGAAGGAAGGGAAGCCAAACTTGTTGAGGCCAGAACGGAGCTATGAAGATCACCTTGCATCTCAACTGAAGAGCTTTCTTTAGAAATTGTGGAATCAGGGGGATGGGAGGATAAGCGTAAAGAAGTCCTGTGGGCCAATCATGGATTACAGCGTCCCTCGGTGACTCTCCCTCTGGGGGAAGTAGGGCGAAATAGCTGCTGCACTTCTGGTTCAATGGGGAGGTGAAAAGATCGCAGCAAGGCTGGCCCCAGTGGCTGAAGATTTCTGTCGCAACCTAGGGGTTGAGGGACCAGTCGTGAGGCAGGAGGATGCATCTGCTCAGTTTGTCCGCAATCACATTGGAGCTCCTTGGGATATGCGTTGCTATCAGAAAGCAGTTGGAAGCTATCGCCCACTGCCAAATTCTCATGCCTTCTCGACATAGGGGGTAGGACTTAGTTCCTCCTTGCTTGTTGATATATCAGACCACTGAAATATTGTCTGACTGAACTGCAATTGTCACAGAAGGGAGAGCCGAATGGAAGGCCTGCAACACTAACAGCACTGCTCTCAGTTCCAGAACACTGATATGCAGGTGGGCCTCTGAGGTGGACCATGTGCCTTGGGCAGTCTTTCCCTGGAAATGCCCCCCCCCCCCCACCCAATCAGGGAAGCATCCATGGTCACAATGGCTCTGGGCTGAGTGGATTGAAATGGGCGACTCCAAAGTTCTACGTCTGGCCTCATCCACCAAAGGAGGTCCTGTTTGCAGGAGTTGGTTATTCAAATCTGGTAACAGAGGGGGTAATAGTTTAGGAACCACTGACAAAGAAGGAGCCATTGCAGTATCTGCATATGTAGCTTTGCTAGAGGCGCTATTGGAATTGAAGCTGCCATACAGCCTAGAAAAACTTCCCTTGCTGAAACTTTTGTTTGAGAGAGTATCACTCAGAGCTGAAGTCTCAGTCGGTGGAGTCTGTGAATAGGGAGTGATACTAGACAGGACTGGGTATTGAACACTGCTCCAATGAATTCTATTTGTTGTGCAGAAGTAAGGTTCGATTTCTCCCAATGTATCGTTACTCCCAACAATTTTGCCAGAGAGAGAGTATAATGCAATGCTGTTACCAGAAGAAGCTCGGTGGGGGCGGCGAGGAGCCAGTTGTCCAGATATGGAAACACCCGGAATCCTTGTAGTCTCAAGTGAGTTGTGACCACTGCCATGCATTTCGTGGACACTCTGGGGGCTGTAGAGAGACTGAATGGCAGGGCACGAAATTGATAATGACTGGCCCCTAACCAGAAGGGAAGCAGACTCCTGGAGCGTTTGCCCATTTTGATGTGGTAATACGCATCCAGAGCACATCCAATCGCCTTCTCTTAAAAAGGGAAGAATAGACTGAACCGTGACCATCCAGAATTTGGTTTGGGTGACAGACTTGTTTAAGCTGCTGAGATCCAAAATGGGTCTCAATTCCCTGTCTTTTTTGGCACCAAAAAGAATCTTGAGCAAAATCTAGATCCGTGCTGATCTGGTGGGACTGGTTGGATGATTCTTTTTTGAGACAGCTTTATAATCTCTGAAGCTGCTTCTTCCCTTTGACTGGGTGGAACGTCGGGAAGTTTTCTTGGAAGGTTTGGTTGTCAAGAAAGGGGAATGGTGTAATCTCTGGTGATGATACTCTGCACCCACTGATTGGTGGTAATAGATTGTCAGGCAGCTTGGTGCAGAGAGAAATGACCCCCCAACTGCATCCAGAGGTAAGCAATCGGGCTGCTCCTCAGGAGCGCTGGTAAGGCTGACCAGAGAAGGAATCCCTGGAGCCCTGGTTATGAAGACCCCCTCTGCCTCTATAGGGCGTCTTCCGGAATTGTTACCCCATCTGTCCCTGGGGGTATCATCACCACGTGTGGCATGGAAAGGACCCTGAGATTTTTGTGCCACATTTTTCCACTCCTTTGATTCCTGGAGAAGGTACGTTAAGGACTATAAAACCATAAGCCTACGGCAGACAGGGTCTTTCTGTCTTGTTCGCACCTGGCTAGCATGTCCTTCACTTTGGAGCCAAAAAAGGGATGAAGCTTCGATGGGAGCATTCAGAAAGGAAGACTTGAAGGGGTCCACAAGGTCACAAATGTGCATTCAGGCATGACGCCTCATGACAATGCCTGAACCCGCTGCTCTAGCCACCCCTTTGGTTGTATGTGAAAGCAACCTCATGGACAAGTTGGAAATCAATTCCAGGGTTGTGAGCTGTGAAGCCACTTTGTCCCTGACCTCGTCAGACAACTGTCCTGTGAGCGTCCCAGACAGTTCAGAGATCAAGTCCCTCTGGAGCCTCATAAAATGTGCCAAATAGTTCAGGGACCATATTGCAAAGGCTTCCCAAGACTGTCCACCACCCGGGACTCCCTGTTGGGTGTATGGACAGCAGGACTTTCCTCAGCCAAGTCCTTTTTCGTGGCTGCTGCCACCACCATAGCATCTACTGGTAACCCTTTGGACCAATGTGAGTTCTCCTCAGGAGGGGAAAGAATTGTGTCTGGTCTCCGAGGGATCGCCTCAATGGAATCAGAGTTCTTCCAACCTCGCTGCACGATGAGCTGGACGAGGTCGTCGGCAGGTGGGGTCATTCAAGAGGTAGAGAGCTGGGCATGGAAAGCCTGCAGGAACACGGACTCCTCAGTCGAAGGGTTGGAGGGCTTCCAGTCACCTCTCTGCTTTAGCATTTCCAGGATGTCTCCGAAGGAGACATCATCAGGAGGTGACCGCTGGGACCCTTCACCATCATCGTAATCCGTGTCTTCAGTTAAGGACTCCTTGGGTGAGTCCATGTGCTTCCTCTTGCATGTCCTCTTTCGAGGAGGCTCCTCAGTGGGGGGGTCTCTGAGGAGGACTCGGAAGAGCAAGTACCCTGAACAGGGGTGTCCTGCGGCTACTCTGCCCAGTGTCCTGGGGGGGGTGGTCTGTGGCAGCTGTAGCTCAGGGGCTGATAACTGGGGTTCCGACATCAAAGAAGTGCTTCCAGAAGCAAGAGCCCTCTCCATCATGCGGAAGGCAGGCCCGCTCGAAGAGGGATGGGAGCCCAGAACCGAGAAAGACAACCTCGGGTCCGGGGTCACACCCCACTCTGACGAACCTCACCCACGGATGGAGCCTCAAGCAATATTGGTGCGGATGCAGCTATCGGCGCCGAAGATGGAACCGAAGAGAAAGATGGCTCTGTGCCCGGGGCCAAAGTGCCCATCCCCCAATCCCCAGATTGAGGAAGGACCGGTTCTGCGGGAACCGAAGACCAAAGGGGCAAATTCAGAGCCGAAGAGAGATGCACTGTAGGCGCCGAGGTGATGGTTTCCAAAAAGGATGTCAGAGCAGAAGGCTTCGGCATTGAGATGGTCGAAGGAGGAGTGTAAGATGGAATCAGAGGATAAGCCAACCCAAGTCCTGCAGGTGGATGGGTCTTAGAAAGTGTGAGTATCCCCCTGGCTAACAACAGCTGGTCCACAAGATGCACCACATCATGTTCCGACAGGCTCCTGGTGGATCTAGTGGATACTCTGGACGGAGAGTCAAGACGTTCAATGAACGAGCTATACACCTGGCTCAGAAACGGATCTATGGAAGGGGAGTATCAGGTCTGTGGTGCAAGGTCTGCCAGCACCGAAGTCTCTAGTTTCGAGACCAGGAATAAAGGGGTCAAATCCAGTGTAGTCGGTACAACTCTCGGTGCCGAAGTGGCACTCGGAGCCAAAAAGGTTGGCTCCAAAATGGTAACTAACGAAGGAGTCGAAGGTATGTCCTGATCCGAAGTGGCCACAGGTGCCGAAGTCAAAATAGGAGTAGTGAGGTCTATAATCGGTGCCAGAGGCAGGACTGGTGCCAAAACTGGCGCCAGTATCGAGAGGCAGACTTATGCTCCGAAGACAACTTTGGGACCTTTGATTTCCCAGGCTTGCCCTGATCACCCAATGGTGAGGAGGGAACAGAGTGGGACCTCTTTTTGTCTTTAGTAGGAGAGGTTGAGACCTCCATCACAGAAATGGCCTCTGAAAGGGGAGACTTGAGTAACCCTTTCACTATCAGTTTATTTTTGCGCTCATTAAGAGCGCGTTGACTGAAACTCTGACAAATGTCACACGGAGGCTGCACCGAAAGGTGGAGCACTCCCAAACAGTATACACAGTCATCATGAGAATCACTATTACGTAACTTACCATTACATGAAGCACAATGTTTAAAACCTGAAGTACCCTTCTTATCCGATATCTTGATAGAGAAACACTACAGGCCAACAGTATAATCCATTTAGAACAAAAGTCAACTACCATTCAAAGAAGTCACAACTGTACCAATACAGTGATATGTAGGAGAGAAAACAGAAAAACACCTCACTAAAAACCAAAGCTAATAGATTAGACAGTACTGAAGGACTACCACAAGGGTAAGGGAGGAAAGGCCATACCAACAATGGTACTTAAAAGCAAGGTCAGACAGAAGAAAACACACTAGAAATAGTATTCGCTCAATAAAATATGAAGATATCAAAAAGTTTCCACACAAATATCAAATAAAGTTCCACTTAGCTGAGAGCTTGGCTGAAACACGGCTATGCAGCAAACAAGATCTGAGGTAAAAGGGAGAAAGGCATTCTCGGTAGAGACTTAGCTCGAGAGTTTTTTTTGGCTGGTGCGAGCTTGGTAAAAAGGCCGACTCGGAACCGAACCCCATCAGTGATGAATGGAAAGAAGAATAATAACATCAGATCTCATTTTTTCTAATAAATTTGTTTATATTTTCTCACATTACAAATGGCACAGAAATTGTGATTCTTAATGAAAATTGTTATATTCATGTTAAAAAAACAGAAATATGTTAATTAACCTTTCAAATGACAACCTGGCATTAGAAGTATCTGTGAGACCATAACATAGAACTGGTGGTGTGTGGGGGCCTTCACATGAGAACAGACAACAGTGTGTTACATTTAAACTGACAACTGTCTCAAACAGAAAGGCCATTCTCAGTCTCTGAAAAGTTCTGAATTATTCTTTCTTACAGTAGTCTCAAGACAGCAGCTCAGGGAGCAATGTAATATACATTTTATAAACCATAAGCTGCCCCTTTACTCCAAAATTCGTAAAGATAAATGATTGTTATGTGTAATCGTTTTGGAGAGTGAAACCCTGGGATTATGTATTATTGATGTTACATATGACATACAGGTTAGTTAAGCTAGCAACAGCATGAAAATCCATCATGACAATCTGCAGGTATACAATTATTTTGTTGTGCAAGTGTGTGTATATGTGTGTGTGTGTGTGTGTGTGTGTGTGTGTGTGTGTGTGTGTGTGTGTGTGTGTGTGTGTGTATGCATGCCTGTGTATGTTATACACAAAAAAGAATAAACACCTACCCATATGAGTGGCTTGAGAAGTGACACCCTACACCTCAATTAAGTGGGACTGGTGTAACAAGCAAGCACAAAAATATCAAATGCAATATTACAAATTCTTCTGGAACCAAAGTAAGAACACTTAGGCACAAACGATTGTCCTAATAGCAGTAAGCAAACAAGAACTTACAATATATAAGTGAAGTAGAAATAGATTCCAAAACTGCATGTAGGGTAATTCTTGCTCGAATTTACTTAAATCAAACATCACATATAAGCGCTTTCATCTCATGAATGAGACTTCTTCAGATACAAATTATGCATGTGCTACACCTACTATATATAGTATCTTAGTAACCTTAATTAATTAAACAATTAAGCAAAAAGAAATTATTTATGAAGCACTGAAACCAACTACATTTTTTTAAAAATTCATATAAATTTTACTTTGTGCCATGAAACATTATTCAAAACATACAAAAAACAAAATATGTTTAAAAATGTTTAAGAAATATATATGTGTGTTAAAAATGTTTAAAAATGTTTAAAAATTTATGGAAAATATAATTTAAAATTGTAAAAAATTCTATTAAATAACCACAGATGAATACAATATCTCCCTTCATTAAAATAGTTATCAACAGGTTTTCCATAGATTTATAATTGATCTGTAATAGGATAAATTTCAGTATTGCTAGGAATGAAATAAATATATAAAACATATAAAACAAATATATTAAACTTTTGCTGCCTTCTCAATAAGAATAGGCTTAATGCTAATATATTCATTTAGCCCTAAGTCTCAATTGCCATCTTAATTCCCTGTTTAATAATAAATTCTTTGTATCACCTCCCCTGCTATTATTTTTAACCAAATCTATAATACCAAATTTAAAACTACTAAAAGATGCACAGGTAACCGAATGTTTATATAGGGCACTAGTATCTTTTTTGGTCCTAATATCATAAACATGTCCATATATTCTATCTTTTAGTGCCCTTTCGGTTTTCCCTATATAGAATGATGAACAATATGTGCAAATGGCCATATAAACCAACATCCTACTATAACAGTTACCTTTACAAAATTTAACAACACTATTTAAGCCATTGTTCAATTTAACTGTTTCTTCCTGAAAATATATGAACATTGTGCACATCTACCGCAGGAACTAGTTGCTTTTTTAATAATCTCCTTATTGCCAGCTATTTCAAAAGACCTTTTAAAATTCATTCCTGTCCTATAAATAAAATGTGGTTTATTTCCTATCACTTCGTATAATTCCTTATTAGTTTTTAATATACACCAATTGGCTTCAACAGTTTCTTTAAAAAAATCAGAAAACAAGTTAAATTCAGTAACACTAGCCACCTGATATTTTTTTGTCACTTTGTCAGATTCAACCTCAGCTTTAAGCAGTTCACCTAATAAAGCCTTGTATCTAGTATCCCAGCTATTATAAACTTCTTCCAATACTTTACCAACTAAATCCCTGGGATATCCTCTCTCAATGCACTTTTTACCAAGAAAAATGAATTCATCAAATAAGTCAGAAAAGTCGGAGGTCATCCTAGCCAATCTGACAGCCTGACCCTTAATCAAACTTATTTTCTGATGGAAGGGGTGTGCACTATTGTGGTGCAAATAACTACTGCACCATGCGGCCTTACGAAAAATTCTAGACTTAAAACCAAGCTGTGTTTTATAAACAGTGATGTCTAAGTAATTAATACTGTAGTCATCGACTACATGCATGAAAGAAAGAAAATTAGTTGTGTTATTCAAATATTCAATAAAATCAATTATACTTTCCTTAGTGCCATCCCATATGACAAAAATATCATCCAAAAATCTTAGGTAGCACTTAATGTGTTCACTATAAATACTTTTTAACACAAATCTCTCCTCCCATGCTAACATCACTAAATTAGCATAACCAAAGTAAGAACACGTAGGCACAAACAATTGTCCTAATAGCAGTAAGCAAACAAGAACTTACAATATATAAGTGAAGATTGTGGAAATAAAGTATACTGTAATTGCAAGATGTAACTTCTTCATACATGCATAACTCACTAACCTAACTTACAGGCTACATTTGCAGCATTTAGAGTTTATTTATTTGCTGCTGCCACACTGGTGGCAGGTAATGGTATATAATACGAGTAGATGAATATTTAATACAACTGTTAAGACTGCAGTGACCACAAATATACACAGTTGCAACACCTGAAACAAGATATTCACTCTAATTTGTCAATATCAGTAAGATAAAGGAACACATTATCCAGCACCCTAACATTTTTCTAATCTAAGCTTTCAGGATGGTGTCACAAGCAATGTTTCAAGTAATTAACCACAAAGCACAATGCCGCAGACAACTGAATGCTTTGAGCATCTTTGCAGTATTCTGGGGATTAAAAATGTATCATCCTTAAGTCAGCTCCATGGTTATGTATATGGATAAAGTCCTGACTGCAATCCAGACAACTAAGGTCTGATAGGCCTTATAATAATAAGCCTGATAATTCCTTTCAACCTCTTTGTGCAAGAATTTTGGACAAAGTCAAAAATAATGTGGGGACAAAGACCTAAAACTGTGGTCAGATTTTTGTTTACATTTATATAAATGTATTAGTTGTATAATGCACTTAGAAAGTACAGTAAACTCTCAGGTAACTGGAACTCAAGCAACCAGTAAAAAATATTGAAGAAATACAGTACAATTTTCATGTGTTACACTTTCTGTTTCCCCCCTGCAGAAACATACCTTATGTTTTTAGAGTTTTAGAGTTTTAAAAAGGAAGACAGGAATAAATTCCCTCTCTCCCCAACCACAGAACAAGTCAAACCTAACAAATAGTATAGGTTACAGTATTAGCCAGGCTTATTTTTAATAGTAACTCTCAAGCAACCAGAAACTACAGTTATCTGGCATCTACCAATCCTCATGGGTGCCGGTTAACTGACAGTTTACTGTAGAGAGAATAACAAGCTTTGCATTAGGATGCAGTTTTTTGAAGGATATTGTCTGAAACTCAAATATCTGTCATTTAGTGACTTTAACCCTCAATGATTTGCCAGAAAAACACAAACTTTATGAGAACAGACCAAAAATATGAGGCAAAAATCTAGACATTCTGTGAAATTCTAGACAGTTGAGAGGTATGGCAGCAACCTAACTGCTAGAAGCCTGCTGGAAAGGAGCAGGAGTGATAAGGTAGAAACTGATCCTCTCTTTCAGTGGTGGGTAGTAAGAAAATGTTTTTGGGATGTGTACTCTTCACAATTACAATGGATGTTACAATCCCTGGTGGAGAGCACAGATGGACTGGGATGGCTGTCTTCAAGCACTGGGGCTATGAGGGTATTTTCACTTGTTGAAGTGGGTGAAACACCCTGCATTGCTCTTCTTCATTTTTAGTATTAGGGCTTTGCCGGCATACATAGAAAGAGTAAAACGTGAGGGAAATTACTGTGATGGCTGCCCGGATGACAGCCATGATATAGGGGGTAGAATGGATGATACCAGCCTCAGTAATGGTCTGATAGTCAATTAGCATGAGGATGGAATAAATATGCAATCCTTTGGATGAAATATTAAATCTAGTTCCCATTTGCATTAGTTGGCAGTAGGACAGGTGGATATAATATCCCACAGCACTTGTCAGAAAAAGACCAATAAAACTTTATTAATCAGTTATCTTGAATTACATCATGACAGAATCAAAAATGCAAAGCAAAATTACTTAAGCTATCCAAAGACCGCCACTTATTATGCAGTAACTCAGAACAGCTAGCTTGTTTCCATAAACTATATTTAACTATCATATTGGATCTCCTTCTCATGATAAATTATCATAACAACTTCAAATACTTTCTACAGTAATCTGACAGCTTCCAACAAATTAATTCATACAGCTACTTCCTCCCAAAGTTCTTAATACATTAAAAACATATTTGTTTCCTCCACTTTGCATTTTTCACAAGTTTCATTCCATGACCTGCATTTAATTTCAGTGTTTACTGGAAGATTATTATGGCTAAGATGCCATAAAAATTCCCATTCTTCTCACTGTTCTGATTTGTGGGATGTACGTTGCTTCTTTATCTGAACAGATTATTGATACTTCATATCAAGCCCTTCATATTCTGGAAATAAAAAAAAACTCCTCTAATAATTTAGTGCATAATGCCTTCTTGCATAAATTCATAAAATGCATACTGACATCCTACGCTGTCATATTTCTAGCAATATTTTTCAGAATTTCCATTAGACTTATAAAGTGCTTCATTTTAACTTAATTCCAAGTTTCCATATATTTTATTACTTAACCTGCAATATCTTTCCTAACAAAAAAGGTTGCATTGTGCAAGCTAACTTCAACAGAGACTCTTAACTGGCTCACTGATTATAACCAGTTTATGTGGTCAAGAAATGCATTTCTTGACATCCATTTAAACAGCACATAAACTATGGAAATCTGATCATATTTTATTGTAGTCCAAGCCCCTTTTTCCCCTACAGCTGGCATGAAAGCAGACACATTTGAGCAATTATAATTGATTTTGAGGCTAAGCCCTTGTAACACTACCATTCTAAATTAAGCTAAAGGAGTCAGTTTCTCAACTGAGCATATAAATAAATCACTTCATTTTCATGTGGTTTGCTCTTCCCTGCTAGTACCCTTTGGTTCCTAATGATACCCCTGCCTAACTTCCTGTCTACATCTCTCCAATCCTCTTATCCCTTTACACTCTTCACAGAAATGTTAAAACTTAAGACTGGCTTTAAATACAACGGAATATGCATAACATATTACAAATAACTAGGACAATTGTATTTGTTGTTTAAATGGCTCCTTACTGAAATGTCGACACTCGAAATGCTGAGTGCTGACAAGCCAAAAAAAAAATTGAAAACACAGGAGAAAAGCAAATCTCGAAAATTGCTCTTCTCTTTTAAACTTCTTTTTGGAAGCACCTCCACACACCCTGAAGTTATGATTTGCTGTATCCTGTTGGTTGCACAACCCTGGGCTGAGTCTGAAAATGTTCCATTAAAATCAGTGTTCCACCTCAGTCAATAAATCTACAAATAAACCACAAGTACGACAGTACACAAAGAATAATTGCAGTCTCTGAATCTTTCTGATGTGATAGATACTTATCCTGATTACACAGATCTCATAAGTTGGCTATGCTCACACACTACTCCTGAATTCCTGCTCCCCACTCATACTTCAATTCCCTTTGTCTACTACCAACTACTAGAAGAATCTGCCATAGGTTCATAAGTGTGAACTAGGCTAATGTCCCTGGAGCCTTTACAAGCCTAGCCCATAGGATTACCATGGCATCATGCCACCCGACCTTAGTTCCTAGTGCCTTTGTCGAGTAGAGCCACTACAGTGATCCCTGGGGTGAATTTTCTATTTCCCATCCACTCATTAAGATTTCTCTTGAAGAGGGCCAGTGAGGTTCTCTGCTTGACATGTATGGGAAGTCTGTTCCATAGCATGGGCAGTCTCTGAGTTATGAACCTGTCCCTCCAGCATGTTCTGCTGATTGTAGTAATGAGGTTGAGGTCTCTGGAGCATGTGGTGTGGAGGGATTGGGATTTCTTTAGATGTAGCATTTCTAACAGAGATGGGTCAGACATGGCTTTGTAAGTTAAGCAGAGGTCGCCTCTAAGTAGGTGATATGAGACAGAGAATAGTTGGAGTTTTTTGAGTCTGTCCATATAGGACAAGTATTTAAGGCCTATGATCCTCTTTGTGAGGTACTTCTGCAGCCTCTCCAGTTGTTGCAGGTGTCTAGTGATGTACATGCCAAATGGGGCATTGAACTTGATGACTGACCTAATGAGGGAAGAGTAGAGGGAGACAATGACCTCTTTCTTCCTGGATGCAAAACCCTTAGTAATCAGATGTGCCACATAGAAGGACTTTCTGACCACAGTGACAACATGGTGATCAAAAGAGAGGTTGCTGTCAAACCTGTGTTCCCAGATCTCTTATAATGCCTTTTGTGTTCAGTGGACTACCATCAATGTGGTAATTCAAGGGAACTGGGTTTTTCCCCAAGGGGGATGACGACACATTTTTGGCATTGAGCTTAAGGCCATGGTTCTTGCACCAGTCGTTGGTCTCAGTGAGGCCTTTCTGTAGGATGTCAACATCACTTGGGGAGTTAATAATAGCTCCCAACTTGCAATCGTCTGCGAACCTTTTCAGCCAGAGTCCCTTCATGTTGGCCTGGACTTCAGAGAAGTAGATACCAAACAGGAGAGGACCCAGGACCGAATCCTGTGGGACTCCACTCGTGACTGATCAGCAGTCTGACTTGGAGTCAGCTACTTTCACACTATGGGTTCTATTTGTGAGCCAGTTTGCAACCCACCTAGTGATATAGGGCTTGATGCCTAACTTAGTGAGTTTATCTATGATTCCTGAGTGGGGAATGGTATCAAAGGCCTTGGCCAGAAAAAGGTAGGCTGTATGAACCACCTTGCCTTCACCCACAGCTCTGGTGACTGACTCAAAGAAGTCGACCAAGTTGAGCAGGCATGATCTACCCTTCACAAAACCAAACTGTGTAGGATCCAGAGTTTGGAGATTCCCATTATCCTTGTTTATTAGGTCCATGATGATGCGTTCCATAGCTTTGCATTATCAGACTCGTCAGGTTAATGGGGCAATAGTTCTCGGGGTCTGTAGTTGTTCCTCCTTGGTGGAGAGGGATGACTGTAGCAGTGCACCATTTGGTAGGGACAAAGCCTGAGGTGAGGCTGTGATTGAACAGGGCACACAAATGAGGTACCATTTCACTCTGTAGTCCATGTAGAACACAGCCAGGGATATTGTCAGATCCCATAGAAGCTATATTCTTGGCCTTGGACAGTGCTGTTTTAACCTATGCAGCAGTAATACTGGGTGCCTGGCAATCTACTGGTACTGTGATTGGTCCTTTGTGGGGGAGAGGGGTAAAGTTAGCACTGAATATGTCAGCCAGTATATTGGCAATATCTGTTGGCTGGGTATAGGAGGTACCATTGTGCAGTAGCTCAGAGCAAATCTGTGTATTGCTGTAGAGATTCTTTACATAACTAAAGAAGGCCTTGTGGTTGTCTTTACTATCTGCCGCAATTCTGTTTTCATAGCTAGCTTTAGGGGATTTGATGAAAAATCTCAACCTTTTTTTGAGGCTGATAAGGGAGTTTCTCCAGTCCTGGGACTTCACCTTATTCCGCATTAGTTTCCTTCTTCTGTTGTAGAGTTTGTTTATGGCAGGGGACCACCAGATTGGCATCCTTTATTTTGAGGAGAGCATCTTGGTTCTATTGGGTATGGTGAGATCCATGCATTTGTGTACGTGCTCGTACAGTACACTGGTGTATGATTTGGCAGTCATGCAACTATTCCCCATTTGCATGGGTGCCGTGAAGTTAGCCACCTCTCTTTATAGGAGCCCAAAGTTAGCTTTGGAGAAGTTTTTCATGGTGGTTACCTTGGTGGGGTGGGAGGGATGTGGATTTCCAAGGAGATTAGTTTGTGGTCGGATCTAACCAAGGAGGAGTTGTCTATTGGTGTAGAGCAACAGTCGCCCACGTTAGTAATGACCAGGTCATGGATGTTGCTACCTCTAGTGAGGGTAAGAATGAGCTGGTCCAGGGCATTGGAATTAATGAATTCCAGAAAGCGTTGGGCAAGTGTATTGGTACATCAGTAGTTTTCCCAGTTAATGGAGGGGTAGTTGAAGATGCCCAGTATAAGAGTGTTAGGTTGGACCCTAATATTCTCCAGGGTGCTTAGGAACATGGAGTGTGAGTCTTGGGACATGGCTGGGGACCTATAGATGGCTACAACCTGAATCGCTGTCTTACCCAATGTTAGCTGCACCAGAAGTATCTCAGATGCATTATGTTGGGCTACCAGTCTGGAGGTGTGTGCATCCTTTATGAATATGGAAACACCACCACCTTTGCAGCTTCAGTCCAAGTGCTGGGTCGAAAGATGTGGAATGAGTTATAGCCTGGTAGTGCAGGGATGCTTTCTGCTGCCTTGAACCAGGTCTCTGTTACAGCACAAATCTCGATGTTTTCCATTTTAAGGAGTGCTTCAAGTGAGTGCATTTTGAGATTTAGACTTCTAGCATTGAGCAGCATGACTCTCAGATTGCATTTGTTTGTAGCTGTTATGGTGGTAATTTGGTCTTGGAACACTGCCTAAAAAGGCACTATAGGGGTGGCAAGAGCCTAAGCCAGTAATCGGAAGCCCAGCAGTGACAGATGCAGGCCATCTCTGGCAAAGCATCGAGGTCTGTCAATCATGTCATCCCAGGCAGACAGATACTGGACCCCCTTTGAATGGCACCAGAAACTTAGCCAGTTGTTGAAATCAATCATTTTCTGCTTGTACTGTGGTATCATTCTGGGTGATAGTAAGATGCTGCTCAGGGCTAGGGTCATACCCGCCTTGGCTACATAATCCGACAGGTCCTCCATGTCTCTTTTCATATAGTCCAGGGAGATACATCTCAGGTCATTCACACCCACATGTACAATGACAGAGTCATATTTGTACCTGTTGTTGAGGGATCTGAGTGCATGCGTTATGTGGTGGATCTTGGCGCCTGACAAGCAGCTGACTGTTACTTTCTCCTTATTCAACCTAGTGAGTGGGACATCAGTGTGCCTCATTATCAAGTCACCTATGACTAGTGTGTTGGGCATGCTGTTTTGCCTTAGGGGCTTTGGCTGAGTGGCACACTGCTTACGAGAGTTATACATCTCATGATTAGTGTTGTGTTGTGGTGGTCGAGTGCCTTGGAGGTTTCTGCTGTTTGGGTAGATTTTTATTGAGAGCCTCTGCAAAGGTGGGTGTGTGGTTTGTGTTTTTATGTGAAGGCAGTGCTGGTGTGTGTTCTGGAGGGCTGTGTGTTCCATGTGGTGTGGTGGAAGTGTTGACCTTCTCCTCTTGACCAGCTATTCTGGTCTTGGCTGGAGAGTGCGTGGCTTCCAATTTGGATATATAAGTGCATCTCTCACAAGTCTGAGTGCTGGGAGGTAAGAAGAGAGGGTTGTCAGTGTACATGAAGCAGTTGCTACATTGCCTCAGGATGCCCAACTTCACCAGGTTATTAGGAGAAAGCAGAGGGAACTGACCTTTAGACATGTCTGGAGGGGTGGGCATTAATAAGTACTGGAGCTGTTTCCTTGTAGAACGTTTAGTGCTGGTAGCACTTTTGTGTGCTACAATAATTGCTACAAGAAGTCTGATAAAGTGCTAAACTAATAAGCTAGTAAAAGTGCAGGAGAGGAGAGAACTAGAAGATCTAAAGGAAAAATTGCAGATTTTGGCACCGCTCAGAAGCTTACAAACAGTCCTGGATACAACAAATCTGTATCTGGACTAGATTAGTTACAGGAAAGGTGGGAAACAAGTGCAGATGTGGGCTTTTAAACCAGGAAGTTGAAAGAGATGGAAACAAATGCCCAAACGGCCAATAAGCTACAATTTCTGGGCCAGAAACCACTCCTCTTGTGGTAGATAGGCTACCTAGTGCTTACCACTCCCACTGATAAGATAGAAGGCTTCCCTCAAACACAAAAAGGCTTGGGGGGGCTCAGAAACTTACAAACAGTCCTGGATATAGCAAATCTGTACATGGACTAGACTAGTTACAGGAAAGGTGAGAAACAAGCGCAAACGTGGGCTTTTAAACCAGAAAGTTGAAAGAGATGGAAAAACTGCCCAAACAGCCAATAAACTACAATTTCTGGGCCAGAAACCACTCTTCTTGTGGTAGATAGGCTACCTAGTGCTTACCACTGCCACTGATAAGCTAGAAGGCTTCCCTCCAACACAGAAAGGCTTGGGGGCTCAGAAGCTTAACAACAGTCCTGGATACAGCAAATCTGTATCTAGACTAGACTAGTTACAGGAAAGGCGGGAAACAAGCGCAAACATGGGCTTTTAAACCAGAAAGTTGAAAAAGATGGAAAAACTGCCCAAATAGTTAATAAACTACAAATTCTGGGCCAAAAACCACTCCTGTTGTGGTAGATAGGCTACCTAGTACTTACCACTCCCATTAATAAGCTAGAAAGGCTTGGGGGGCTCAGAAGCTTACAGTTCTGGATACAGCAAATCTGTACCTGGACTAGACTAGTTACAGGAAAGGTGGGGAACAAGCGCAAATGCAGGCTTTTAAACCAGAAAGTTGAAAGAGATGGAAAAACTGCCCAAATGGCCAATAAACTACAATTTCTGGGCCAGAAACCACTCATTTTGTGGTAGATAGGCTACCTAGTGCTTACCACTCCCACTGATAAGCTAGAATACTTCCCTCCAACACAGAAAGGCTTGCGGGGCTCAGAAGCTTACCAACAGCCATGGATACAGCAAATCTGTATCCGGACTAGACTAGTTACAGGAAAGGCAGGAAACAATGCTTAGAATTCTTTTTTTCAGAAAGCAGCTAAAACAGGACTAAAAACAATTCAGGTGCAGTGCAAGCTAGCACACCTGAGTGTGTAGCAGTATTAAAGCAAATATAGTTTAAATAAATACAATTTACTCGAAATGTATTCAGAACTAAATTAAACTGTTGTTTTATTCAACACTGAACAGTTAAAAAGTGCCAACAAATATACTTATCAGCTGAGAAGCACACAGTCAGAACACAAAAATTTTTTTTTTGAGTAAAGTGCAAGGGGAGGAAGGGGGAGCAGAAGATAATTCAAGGTTAAGAACCAAAGTGGGTTGGCCTTCTCAAATGTTCTCTCTGTATTAGAATGACCACTAGACTGGGAGGAGTGTCCCAGATCAAATTTACAGTAGGGGCAGGCAACTGCAAAGCCACCAACTATATAAAACACCACAGAAATAGGGTAGGTGGGAGGGAGAAAACCAGTTTCAGAACAGATTACAAACAAAAAACAATGCCAGCAAATATATAAAATAATTCAGTGAGCAAATATATCAAATAATTCAGTCAGGCAAAAATTAAGACAATGCAGAACTCTGAAAAGTTAAAGTGCCACGAAATATATTTATCAGCGATATATTTCCAGATTGTTTGAGAGCACTCTTCAGTCAGAACATAAGGAGTTTCTACAGCTGCTATATGTATTGTAAACAATGGCTATGGGGCATTGCAACTTACATTGTCTTAATAAGTCTAGTTGAAACTGAAACTTTTTCATCATTCTGGACTTTTCTTTAGGGGTGTGACCTCTGCTGAAGCTTGTGTAAGTTTCTTAAATGATCTACCTTGAGTTATCTAAGCTGATGATCCTGTACTCAGTATTCTGCAGCCCACAGTACCATAGCCTGGTAAATGTCGCAAGTTAATCAATTACTTGCAATTAGTATTTTTTGCATGGAGGGATGCACTCCTATCTTGATTTGGGAGCTCTGCCTCCACCTTCTGATGTTTAAATGTACCACCTCAATAGTAGTACCAGCTCAGAAGAAAGCTAAAGTATAGGTGTGTAGCAACTTAACTAGATGTTTTGAGTATGTTCACTATTGCAACAGTCCTAACTCTTGGGATTTCTGCTGCAGAAGGCCTCACATCTACCCCAACTTCTGGAGCTCTCCCCATCAGTCAGGCTGGCACACTCTCATCTGGATGCCAGGGCACCTTGTGATATAAAAGGGATGTCCACCTGCACCATCCTTACTTCTTTCTTGCTCCTGAAATAGGAGGGATCTGGCAGAAGTCACAGCACTAGCACCACAGGTAGCAAATGCTAGATGGGAAGACAGTCCAACCAGAAAAATACTTAAAAGCTTCCTCTGTAAGTAATGAGTAAACCTGAGGAGGGAAAATGTAAAGCTGGAAGACAGGAACGGTAGGAGTAATAAGTGACAGAGTACCCACCCCAGACCCAGAATGGTAATAGGTATGAGAAAGAGGATCAGAGAGAAAGAGGGAATATTACTGCAACACTTAGTATACCTGAACATCTACAATTATGCTAAGTTCCTCCATAGCTGTACTATGTTCTTATTGTTTACTGTTGGAGTAATGCTGACTGTTGAACAGATTACTAAACCTTAGTTTGGGGAGGCTGACCCTTTGAATGGTTTGCAACAGCCCTTGTAGGATGTTCATATTTAGAAATAGTGTGAACAGGTGACCAGGTAGCTGCTTCCAAGATGGCTTGGGTACTGATTCCCCCTAATGAAGGCTGTGGTGGCTGCTGTTGTCCTAGATTAATGTGCCCTGACATGATCTGGTGCAATTTTAGCACTGAAAAAGTAACAACAGAATATTGTGTGGGACAGCCACTTGCAGATAGTTCTGTTTTACAATCTGCAAAGGCTATGAACAGTTTTTCTACTTTTCTTCACTTTTTTAGTCTTATCTGGGTAATATCTGTTTTCTGAATACATCTAGGGTATGCAGAACCCTTGCCTCCTTGCTCTGTGAGACAGGGTAAAAACACCAGGAGGCTGACTGCCTGCTCAAGAAAAACATATGTCATGACTTTGGACATAAAGTTTGGACTAGTACTGAGGGTAACCTTGTCCTTTTGGAAGATAGGGACTGTTTACAAAAAAGGCCTTACATCCTCTTAGCAGACATTATGACAATTAGGAAGACAGCTTTCTATATAAAGAAATTGAGAAATGCTGTAACTGCTGGCTCAAAATGTGTCAGTGTCAGTTTTTCCAGCATTCAGTTCAGGTCCCATTGAGGAGAAAGAACTTTCTTAGGTGGTCTCAAGTGCAAAACTCCTTTAGGGACCTGCTTCTCTGGTAATGAGGACTAAAGGACAGGGATCTCAGTGCAGGGTGAAATAGCAGATGCATGTTATTTTAGTGAAGCATAAAACAAGCCTGATCAGTAAAGGTCTTGCAGATATTTGAAGACCGTGGACTCTGTAGGAAGGTTTGCATCCAGGGCCTCTTTCTGGCACAAAAGGGAGATTTTTTTCATTTCTTCTAGGTATGACTTCCTTGTACATGGTTTCCTAGCATCCTTCATAGTTGTAAGCATGTCCTTGGCAAACGTGCATTAGGTTGACTGCTACATCATCCATGTTGTCGGCCTTAAGGTGTTCAGGTTAAGATGCATGAATGAACCTTTGCTATAAGATAACAGGATCCTTTTCAAATTCAATATAACAGAAAACCAATACTGCCTGAGCCAAAAAATATGCTATTTGGTGTGTCCACCTGAATCTTCTGAATTATTGAGAACAAAAGAGAAGAAAGGAGCAGGATGGAAGGAAAGTATAGAAATTGACATATCCAGCTGATTAAGAAAGCATCTGCTGCCCAAGGCCCTGAGTTTTGTGATATGATGCAATATTTTCATAACTGACTGTTTTCTGGAGAAGTAAAATGGTCTATTTCTGACACACCCCACTTATGCACCAAGTCCAGAATACACCTGTAATCAGCATAGAGTTGCGAGTTTCTGCTTCTTCTGCTCAACTTCTCTGCCAGGACTTTCTCCTCGGATGGAATGTACAATGTCTAGAAGGTATTACCAACTCTTGGACCAGATATTAAGCTTCTATGTTCAGCCTGCACAAGAGGAAATGGTGGATTTTTGCTGCTCGTTGATGTACCACATGACTGATGTGACATATGTGAGAATATGCAGGATCCCTGGCTGCCATTTCTGTTTGAATGCTTTTACTGCTATTAGTATTGTCATCACTTCACTAATAGTTTGATGAAGAGTTTTGTTCCAGGTCCCTGAATTCTTATACTGCCCAAGTAGGCCCCCTCAACTTTGTCCAGTGAGTCTGTATTACGTGCGGGGGTGTCTGGGCCTGGCCTGAAAGGGATTCCCTGATTCAGATTTACCTGATGATGCTACCATAACAGCTATTTGTTGCTATAAGGTATGAGAGGGATGGGACACTGCAGGGTGTGGGCATGCTGACTTGACAGTATCTGTTCCCTACATACCACTGTAATTTTTTATGTTAAGTTTATCAGAAAGACCATCTGGATAGAAGATTCCATTTAACCCATGGTCCTGAGATATTCCCTGGTCATAAACTAATTGTGCTGTTGCATGGCCAGAAACACCACCTTCTCTAATGATAGAAGTGCCCTTGGACTGGGGCATGTAGAATGTTTACCAGAACTGGATCTGTTGGGGTGGAATTACTGTGATTTGGACATATTCAAGAGTCCCAGAGTTGGGAAGTAAGTCAGGGTGAATTACAGGGCAGACTGCATTATTCTAGACTTTTAAGCTTTTTCATCTTTGTTCAGCATGAAAATAGCATAAAAACACCTGCTTTAGGATCAGCAAGTATTCTGCACCAGTGACATCCATGTAGCTATGCATCAGCTACAGCTGAACTACCCCAAATTACTTTAGAAAAATGTGAGAGGAGAGCAAAAGGAAACATATTGCCAAACTAACAGTGAACAAATACTGGCCTTTCTATTTTTATCACCACAATCAACCCACCTTTTTCTCATTGTCTACAAGGGGTTGGGATGTTCTGATTTGTTACTTATATCCTTCTTTTGATTTTTCAACCATTGTTAATTTTTTTTTTTTTAATTATTACCATGTAGTAGATAGCGGAGCTTTTCTCCTCGGGCCTCCACTGAAAATGGACTTGCATCCAGTTGGACTAGCCCGGTTAACAAATGTAAATAAATAAATAAAATGTTAACTGCTGACACCTCTCTTGATTTAGTACCTCTCTCTCCTATCTTTTTCAGCAGCGTTGCAGGTCTCTTACGCAGTTCGTCTCTCTGCTGGATGTTCTTGTTTCCTGCTGGATGTTCTTGTTTCATCTTCCTTCTTACTGTCTTTTCCAAATCTTCTTCAGCAAATAATCTTCTGCTTTCCTGCACATAAGCCTGAACCATTGAAACTTGTTCTCTTTGACCTTCTCTGCAACAGGAGTTACTTTGGCTTCTCTTTTGTCTTCATTTCTTAATCTGTCCCATAGTGGGTATCCTGCCTCTTGTTTCAGGCATTTCATCATCATCACCTACAGGTCCTCAATTGCTCTGCCTTCACTGCCTTTGTTTTTGTGCCATACAAATGTACTGGTCACACCACTGTTTTGCACACCTTACTTTTCATCTTCTTTGGCATTCTTCTATCACACACCATCCGTGACAAACTGTGCCAGTTCATTGCATTCTAGCTTTAACCTCCTCATTCAAACTACCCTGCTCCTCAACCACCCCTAAATATTTCAAGATGTTAACCTGTATTTTTCAGCTTCTTCTGATTTACTCCATTTGCTGACATGACAACTGTCTTTTTTGCATTCCATTTCTTTCAGCTTTGCATTCCTTTTCCCTTATCACTTGCTGAAGTTCCTGTTCAGAGTCTGCTTGTAATGCCACATCATCTTGCGTATGGCAGTGTGAAGGCTGCCAGCCTAGCTAGATAGAATTTTGTAAATAATTCTATGTCATTGTAAATATTAATGCAATCCACAGACTCGGTTTACAAATGTAAAGAGAACTATATGTTATGATTAAACATTATGTTGTACTGAGCTTCAAAAATGTAACCACAGTGCACTCTGTTGGAAGAAAGCTGACAAGTCAAGCATTGTATGACTTTGATCTCAAGCTCCGAGACAGGATGTCTGGACTAAGGAATTCTTTCTATTGTCTTGGGACAAAAGTTAATTGCTAAGGTTTTACATGTAAAATGTATTTTATTGCTGTGGCTTTCTGCAGGTGCAGATTACAAAAAGGAATGTAAATTCTTTGTTTCTGTTAGCCTGGGAAACTAAATCAGAACTGTTAAGAATTATGTAATCTGAAATGACTCAGCAGTATTGTGTTATCAATTTAAGACTTTCTCAGAGAGAAAGATTTAAGCATTTTGGATTTTGTCTGAACCTAAACACATCAACTCACCATCACTCTGCCTTTGCTCTGTAAGTAAGATATTTATTTAGAACAGTGATTTCTCTTAGAGATAGATAGAAATAGCCCAAATACTCTGTTTTCTATATGTCAGACTATTCTGCAGTATTATTTTAAAGCATTTTCCTGTAATTTCTGAATTATGTAATGTCATTGTGTTGAAGTAATAAGTATTGTTTTGTGTTTTTATTATTTATTATTAAATATTTGTAAACATGTCAACTACGGCTGTTTTGTGTAAAGGCAATTTAAGCTCTTAGAGTACATTGCAGGTATTCGGTGATAGTGTCCATGCCACTCCAACAGCTTTTGCCCTGGGTCACACTTACTATTTGGATAACAGTAATATTGCACAGTGAAACTGGTCACCCTTTGCGAAGGGCCTTATAGTAGCTGATAGTAGTGGTTGGTGGCAGTGCTTTCTACCTTATAGTCTGGAGAGAAGGGGGCATAGCTGGCGAACCTGTGCCAGCCTTCCCCAGGAGTGTCTGTGTGTTGTATATAATTCATATCTCAAAGTGTGTGTGTGTCTCAGTTACTTGGGCAGGGACAGGAAGCACTGGTTGGACAGAGAGGGAGCTGGAGGTTTTAGCTTGATCACTAGGCTGAGATCTGGACCCTATAGCTGTGCCAGTGGGGCGTCTTATTGGGTATCTGGAGAGAAAGGGAGAAACCAGCCCCAGACTGACTGTGAACATTGTGTGCTTTTACAGCAAATTGTACTTTACTGTGTGTGTACTTGTTATCCTTATTCCTTCCCAATGTGCACGCTCCTCACTGTTGCTAGTGGTGAGGATTGAGGCTCCTTGATTACTGGGCCAGTGCGCGGATGTCACATATTAATTGGTTGGCAGTGGTGGGATATCCACACCACATATTAATTGTTTGGTAGTGGTGGGATATCCACATCAAATATTAATTGTCTGATGGTGAGTTAGCCACATTACATACTAATTGGCTTGTAGTGGTGTGGATAGTGAATTCCTGTAGCTTGTGTACAGTGATCACTGAAGGTGTTTTTGTACTCTAAATCAGCCACACAGTGAATATTCAGAGTTCAGATCACAATTGTTTTATTTCTTTTGTTAGCTTAGTTAGTCAGGGGGAGAAGACAAGCATATCAGCAGAGGAGTATGGCAAGCCGACAAGGAGCCAGTTGACTGAGATGTGCCAGGCTAAGGGACTGGTGCATGGAAACCTGACTAAGGCAGACATAATTTCAGCTTTGGTCACAGCTCATCAGAAAACAGCAATCAGGAGGACGATCAGACTGGCCGTGGAGATGTACAACACTGAGAGAATGGACAGCTCAACCTTTTTGCACAGAACTTAAAAATCCATCTGGAGCAAAAGAGACTTGAGTTGGAGACCAGGTGTTTGGAAAATGAAGCTATGGAGAAGAAGAGGCAGAGGCAGCATGAAAAGGGCATGCTGACTCTTCCCCAGAGTCATGGAAGTAATGGGGAAGGGAGCAACCGGACCCCAGAAGCACAAAATGTCAGTAAATTTCTTCCACAGTTTACAGAGGGAGATAACTTTGATAGTTTCATTCATATGTTTGAGAGGGTATCTAAACAGTATGATGTTGAACAAAGGCTCTGAGTATGGTTCCTGACCTCCTTACTCCACGGTAAAGCTGTAACTGTGTTGTCCAAGATATCTGATCATGAATTTTTTGATTGTACTGCTGTTAAGAATTGTTTGCTAGAATTGTTTTAAGCTAACACCTGAGGTTTATAGGAAAAAGTTCTGTGAGCACAGATGCAAGGCAGATGGAAAGTGTGTGTGAATATGTTGCTGAACTAAGCACTTATTTTCATAGGTGGGTGACTGGATGTCAGGTCACCACTTCAAGAGCTGGCAGATCTTTTGGTGAGGGAACAAGGCCTTAGCACTTTGCCTGAGGACATGAGGATCTGGTCAGCTGATAGACAATGTGGTACTTCAGATGAGTTAGGGAAGAAGGGAGACCTATACGTAGCAAGCAGGGCATCACTGCACAGGAAAGAGACACCCACTGCTGCTCATGGGTCTAAAGGAACCCATGGTGGGCAGCCAAGACTACCTCAACAGAATTTGCCAGTAGCAGGGGAAGCCACTAGTCCAGGTACATGTCCAGGACCTAGGGTTAAATGTTTTGAATACAACCAGTGAGGCCATGAGGTTATAGCCTATCATACTGAATGGCAAAGAGGCCATTGCTAAGAGAGACACAGCCTCTGACATAACCATTGTGAAGCCTGCAATGATTACAGAGAAGCACTACTTGCCTGGGCAGTCTACTCCAGTCAGAGCTTTAGGAGGGACCCCATTCCAAGTACCTCTGGTAAGGGTTCACCTTGACTGGGAGGGTGGAAAAGGAAGCCAGCAAGTAGGTGTGTTTGAGGATATCCCTGCAGATGTCCTGATAGGGAATGATTTTGATAATGCAGTACCATGTGCTCATGCAGTTACACACAATCAGGCTTGGAGACAAGCATGTGGGTCTGGTAGCCTGGGGGAGACCCAGACAGACCACATACTTGCAGCCAGGACTGGTGTGGTGGTTACTTCAGGGAGGAAGCTACCCTGTAGCTGTGAGCCTGAAGGTGAGCCACAGCTGCTTGTGGGTACTGATGGTCCCTTGGACAGAGTGACTGTAAGGGCAGAGGTGAGTAGTAGTACCCAGGCTGACAGTGAGGGACCGCTGTCAGAGGCTACCAGACTTCCTGTGGAAGGGGAGCTGGGGAGGATTACAAAGAGAGAGTTGAGACAGCTCAGCTCTCAGACCCTACATTACAAGGCCTGAGGCAGGTAGCTAGTGAGGCACCTGATTCTCAAGGGAAGGGGGAATCTGTATACTGGGACAAAGGGTCATTGTACAGAGAGTGGAACCCTGAGGGAGGGCTATAAGGTGAGAGACTACAGCAGTTGGTAGTACCTAGAGCCTACCCTCTGGCGTGTCTAGCCATAGCCCATGACATTCCCTTTGCAGGTCATATAGGCATAAAACATACAAAGAGACATATTATGCAGAACATCTACTGGCCTGGGATTTCCAGAGATGTAACAGGGTACTGCAGGACCTGTGACCAGTGTCAAAAGCTATGCAAGGCAGGAGACAAGGTGAGAGCTCCTTTGATGCCTTTGCCTGTGATTGAGGAGCCATTTCAGAGGGTAGCTATGGATATTGTGTCTAAATAACTAAATGCGTCTGTAATTTTTCTTTGTGGAGCTTTTCTCCCCGGACCTCTGCTGAAAAAGGGCCTTTTCGGCTCAGTCAGACACCCCCGGTTAACAAATGTAAAATAAAATAAAATAATAAATAAATATTGTAAGGCCTCTGAGTACCCCAAGTTCGACAGGGAAAACGTATATCCTAGTGGTAGTAGGCTATGCTACAAGATACCCTGAGGCAGTGGCTTTGTCCTCCATTGAGGCAGAAAAGGTGGCAAATGCTTTGTTAGGAGTTTTCAGCAGGGTAGTTTTCCCAAACGAAATACTGACTGACAGAAGTGTCAATTTCATGTCAGACCTGCAGGCTTGTCCGTGAAGGTACTGTGGGATGAAGCACCTAAAGACCACCCTTACCATCCCCAGACTAATGGTCTTGTTGAGAGGTTAAACTCTACATGCAAGTCCATGCTACAAGCATTTGCAGACCAGTTTAAGAGGGATTGGGACAAATATTTGCCCCATCTGTTGTTTGCTTACAGAGAGGTTCCCCATGAATCCACAGGTTTTTCACCCTTTGAGTTGCTGTATGAGCATAGGGTGAGGGGGGGGGGCCTATAGATTTTATTTGCGATGAGTGGGAAGAAGGTGAGTGCGAATCCCACAAGGAGTCTATTGTGGCACATGTCCTAAACCTCAAGACAAGGCTCAGGGAACTCACAGCAGAAACAGGTCTGGTATGATAGGAATTCTCGAGCTAGAGAGTATGCTGTAGGGCAGCAGGTAATGGTTCTCATTCCTGTCAGACACAACAAGCTGCAAGCAGCTCGGGAGGGTCCCTACAAGGTGGTAAGAAAGGTAACTGATGTTAACTACATGGTGGTACTGCTAGGCAGGAGCACAAATTGTACCATGTTAACATAACAAAACCTTACCATGATAGGGAGCCCCTTGTGCTGAGTATTTTGCAGTGGATTGCAGGAGGAGTCTGAGGGAGATCTGGTGACTGATGCCCTCAGTGAGGCTCAGACTGACACCTCAGTGGAAGGGGTAGCAATGCCCCAGCAGGTATTTCCTACCCAGTGTTACAGGAGTTTGGGGACATGTTCATTGGGAAACCAGGGTGCACCCACCTGCTGCAGCACCAGGTGGATACAGGACCCCAAAGGCTTATTAAGCAGGCCCCTTAGAGGGTGCCTGAGAGAGTCAAACAGACTCTGAGGGAGGAGATACAGGAAATGTTGCAACTAGGGGTAATTCAACAGTCCAGCAGTCCCTAGGCCTCCCCAGTGGTGCTGGTGCCAAAGAAGGATGGCAGCACAAGGTTCTATTTGGACTACAGGAAATTAATTAGTGACACAGAGTCAGAAGCTTACCCCATGCGTAGGACAGATGAAGCCCTACAGCAACTGGTTGGGGCTAAGTATCTTACCACCATTGATCTTATCAAGGGTTACTGGCAGGTGCCCTTGACTCCCAGTGCTAAAGAGAGTTCAGTCTTTGTGAATCCTTTTGGCTTGTATGGGTTTACAAAGATGCCCTTTGGGATGAAAAATGTCTCAGCAACTTTCCACAGGCTGGTAGATAATTTCCTAGCAGGATCAGGAGGGTTTTCCCTTGTGTACCTAGATGTTATTGCCATCTACAGCCATTCCTGGTAAAAGCACCTTCAACATGTCAGGGAGGTGCTGGGCAGACTACAGTGGGCAGGGTTGACAATTAAGCTGAGCAAATGTCAAGTGGGTATGGCAGAGGTCTCCTACCTGGGACATAGCGTGGGGAGTGGTAAGATCAGGCCAGAACTTGTCAAAGTGGAAGTCATTCAGGCACGGCCTGCACCTGTTACCAAACAGCAGGTGAGGGAATTCTTAGGGACAGCAGGGTAATACAGAAAGTTTGTCCCCAGTTACAGTACCATAACTGCTCCCCTCACAGACCTGACAAGGGAAAACAGGCCAGATAAGGTAGTGTGGACCACAGCATGTGAGCAAGCATTCCAAAAGCTTAAAGAAGCTTTGGGAGGACCCCCTGTGTTAGCCAGTTCAGATTACAGCAAAGAATTTGTTGTGCAGGTGGATGCTTCGAACCATGGGGTGGGGCTGTACTTAGCCAGATTTCTTCAGAGGAAGAAAAGCACCCAGTGCTTTATCTCAGTCATAGGCTCCAACCCAGGGAAGAATGCTATGCAGCTGTAGAAAAGGAATGTCTAGCCAGAGTGTAGGCACTGCATAAACTTCAGCCTTATCTGTATTGAAGGAAATCACTGTAGTTGCAGATCACAATCCCCTAACATGGTTACGTCGAGCCAGGCAGCAAAATGCCAAGTTGCTAAGATGGAGCCTAGGGTTGCAAGCATATGATATGTCAGTGCAGCACTGCAGTGGGGGTAGCGTCTGCCCCAGCTATGTGGAAGTCTCTCCTTGAAGATACTAGTGTGATGCCTGAGAATAAGTATGCCACTGTTTTCTTTGTCAGAATATAATACATATGTGAGCTGCTTTTAAGTCTTATAATGCCTGTAAAATAAAACGTGATTTTATTTGCAATGTGTTTGCTTTTCATTGACACAAAAAGATGTGTGAATCTATGTCCTTTCTCTCTGCAACACACATTTATCTGCAATGTGTGTTTGACAGGGGAATGAAAATATGTATGAAGTTATGCTCTTTTTTCTGAAATGTACAGCAAGGCATATACAGTTACAACTGCTTTCTCCTGGGAATACAGCATTTATACCTAGGATATGAAATGCAAAATGGAGTTCTGAACCATTTGCTTACAAGATCTGTGAGACAGTTCCAAGGAATTACAAGATTCTTTTTGAAGACAGCTAACCACAAGCAGATAAAAAACTCTGTCATACATAAATGTGGAATTCAAATACCCGATAAACAGAAAAAAAAAAATCAGTAGAGAAGCGAGAGAAAGAAGTGCCACTTTAGTACTGTAACATACAGAATCTGCAGTTGTTTCTACACTTTTTCTCTGTCTGTAATACATGTTGAAATTCAGACAGTTAAAATAGTCATTCTTGCAGTTCAGAATTAGCCAGGGGAAAAATTGTAGCTATAGACAGATGTAATTTTTTTCTTGTAATCTATTTGTTTGAAGGGATCATCTTCTGTTTCCTTGTGCAACTTCATATTTTACTGTATAATTAACCATTAACTATACTACTTAATTCATTCTCTCAAGTACATAATTTTATTCACTATTAAAAGGTTGTGTAATTGTTTATTTATTTATTAATTGATAAGAAAATATTTATTGCTAATGGTAATAAACTGCTGGCGCTGCCCTCTAACTGGCTAGGCAGATCTGCTACTTTTTACCATTTGTGTTTAAAATTATTTGGCTTATTAACAAACATTAAACATTAACTGATACTTAGGAGAGAGTAAACAAAAGATAATACAAAATCTTAGAAGCTGGAAACTCTTCATTATGGATATGTATAGTAAGATACTAGCAATGTTAAGGAATGATGACAAAACGGGGTAGGGTGGTATCAGAAATAAGGCCAGAGAAGGATTTTGGGTACAGGCCCTTAAGAAGAATTAAGACAGGCACTGGGTGGCAGTGAAGAGTTACCAGATAGTTGGGCAGCCACAGCAGAGGTGGTAAGGGAGACAGCTAGACAGGTGCCCGGTGTGACATCTGGACAGATGACGGAGGGCAAGGAGACCTGGTGGTGGAATGAGGAAGTACAGCACAGTATATAGAGGAAGAGGTTGGCAAAAAAGAAGTGGGATTGTCAGAGAGATGAAGAAAGTAGACAGGAGTACAAGGAGATGAAGCATTTGGTGAAGAGAGAGGTAGCAAAGGCTAAGGATAAGGCAAATGGTGAGTTGTATGAAAGGGTGGACACTAAGGAGCAAGAAAAGGACTTGTAACAATTGGCTAGACAGAGGGACCAAGCTGGGAAAGATATGTAGCAGGTTTGGATGATAAAGAATAATGAGGGAAACATACTCACAAGCAAGGAGAGTGTGTTAAGCAGATAGAAAGAATACTTTGAGGGGCTAATGAATGAAGAGAGTGAGAGAGAGAGAGAGAGAGAGAGAGAAGGTTGGATGATGTGGGGATAGTGAATCAGGAAGTGCAATGGATTAGCAAGGAGGAAGTAAGGACAGATATGAAGAGGATGAAGACTGGAAAGGCTGTTGGTCCAGATGACATAGCTGTGGAAGCATGGAGGTGTTTAAGAGAGATGGCAGTGGAGTTTTTAATCAGATTCTTTTAACGAAATATTAGAAAGTGACAGGATGCCTGAGAAGTGGGGAAGAAGTGTACTGGTACCAATTTTAAGAATAAGGGTGACGTGCAGAGCTGTAGTAACTACAGCAGGATAAAACTGATCAGCCACAGCATGAAGTTATTGGAAAGAGTAGTGGAAGCTAGGTTAAGAAGGGAGGTGACGATTAGTGAGCAGCAGTAAGGTTTTATGCCGGGAAAGAGCACTTTAGATGTGATGTTTGCTCTGAGGATGTGGATGAAGAAGTATAGAGAAGGTCAAAAGGAGTTGCAATGTGTCTTTGTGGACTTAGAGAAAGCACAAGACAGGGTGCCTAGAGAGGATTGTGGTATTGCATGAGGAAGTTGGGAGTGGCAGAAAAGTATGTAAGAGTGGCACAGGACATGTACGAGGGCAGTGTGACAGTGGTGAGGGCTGAAGTAGGAGTGACGGATGCGTTCAAGGTGGAGGTAGGATTACATCAAGGATCAGCTCTGAGCCCTTTCTTATTTGCAATGGTGATGGGCAGGTTGACTGACGAGATCAGACAGGAGTCCCTGAGGACTATGATGTATGTGGATGATATTCTGATCTGTAGTGAGAGTAGAGAACAGGTTGAGGAGACCCTGGAGAGGTGAATATATGCTCTAGAAAGGACTGAAATGAAGGTCAGCAGGACTAAGACAGAATATATGTGTGTGAATGAGAGGGAGGAATGGTGAGGATACAGGGAATAGAGTTGGCGAAGCTGAATGAGTATAAATACTTGGGATCAACAATTCAGAGTAATGGTGAGTGTGGAAGAGAGGTGAAGAAGACAGTGCAGACAGGGTGGAGTGGGTGGAGATGGTTGACAGGAGTGATTTGTGACAGACAGGTACCAGTAAGAATGAAAGGGAAGGTCTACAAGATGGCTGTGAGACCAGCTATGTTATATGGGTTGCAGACGGTGGCACTGACAAAAGGACAGGAGTCAGAGCTGGTGGTGTCAGAGTTAAAGATGTTAAGATTTGCACTGGGTGTGATGAAGATGGACAGGATTACAAATGAGTATGCTAGAGGTTCAGCTCAGGTTGGACAGTTTGGACACAAAGCCAGACAGGTGAGATTGCATTGGTTTGGACATGTGCTGAGCAGGGATGCTGGGTATACTGGGAGAAGAATGCTAATGATGGAGCTGCCAGGTAAGAGGAAAAGAGGAAGGCCTAAGATGAGGTTTATGGATGTGGTGAGAGAGGACATGCAGGTGGTTGGTGTGACAGAACAAGATGCAGAGGACAGGAAGACATGGAAATAGATGATCCATTGTGGTGACCCCTAACAGGAACAGTCGAAAGAAAAAAAAAAAAGAAGAAAGAAGAATACCTTAAGGAGAGTAACAACAGCCATACAGAGTAATTTAGTTATAAAGTATCACAAAATATTCTAAAAACTAAGCCAATATGGAAATGGAGAAAGGAAATTACCAATCGGGATGACAACAAGTAGAGTACAGGGGACTTCCAAGATGGCTGGATATTGAGTAACAGCTTAAATCTGGCTCTACCCGTCTGAAAACAGAAACCAGTGGACCTAGATTTCTGGGTGAATTTCAGTAACTGGCTATTAAGTGCACTGCCTGGATGCCAGGATGCCAGGAAAAAGAAATATAAAGGGCCTGGAGGACGATCAGCTACAAAAGGTGAGAAAGAAACACAGACTGAGTTGTTCAGCAAGAAGCAGTAAAGGTTCCAGACTTGACTTCCAGTAACCGAGAAGCGAGTATACAGCAGCTGCATACAGTTAAAATAAATGAAACATTGATAGAGTATATCAACACAAACAATAAAACACTGGAAAAATGGAAGAAGCTTTAAACAGGTATTCAGATAAGGTCACAGAACTGCAAAACTCAGAGATGTGAAATGCGGAAAAGGCTGGCTGAATATGAGACTGCAAAAGAACAGATGTTTCAAAAAATGACAGAGTTGGAGGATAGAGACTGTAGGGAAAACATGAGATTTTTGTGCTGTACCAGAGAAGTTGGAAGGGACAGACTGTATTAATTTTATGAAAGCACAAATATGCAGTTGCACTGGTATTTCACAACAGGAACTGTTAATTGAAAGGGCACAATGTGTGTATGCTCCAAATCTGGTTACTAGAAAACAACCTAGACCATTAATAGTAAAGATGTAGTCTTATCGGCAGAAGGAGTTGATTCTGACAAAATTGTGGCAGAAGGATAAAGTGCTAAAAGTGAGAGAGAGTATAGTGTTTATGCAGAATGATTATTCAGTGTACACCAGGCAGAACAGGAGTAAATATATTCCATTATTTAGGAATGTTGAAAAGCAGGCAGGTACCAAAAACATACTTATGCAACAGCTTTAAGTATATACACACATGTAAATGTATGTACAGAAAATAAATGTAAACAATACCTTCATCTCTTTAGTTGCATTTGCTTCTTAACCAATACTGCAGCATGTGTTAGAAAAATATCTTGTTAGTGTGAAAAGTTATATTAAAGATACGGCAGACTTTTTAAGACAGTTATATGAATGGTATAAGTGTAACACTGTGACCACCTTTATGTTAGTTACTATGGATATAAATTCTCTATTCACTGTAATTCCAAATGAATATGGTGTTGAATCAATACTTATAGATGTTGCATAGGTATGTTTTTAGGAAGTTATATAATTGTTACATGATGAAAGAGTTTTAATTTGTTCAGATTTTATTGGCTATGAATGTCATGTGATCACTGTCTTTTGATATAAAACAGCTGTTAGAACACATATATGTCTTTGCACTTAAGAATGGTTGTACCCAAAAGCTGTATGCTCTACACGTTTGTACGTTTTATTAAAGTTTTTACAAGCTATGAGTGTTTCTTGGTTTGAACTTGTGCCGTGGTTCGTGGAATTAATATCAGACCTTGTTTACTGCAGGAACTTGTTCTTTTGCTTATTAGGATATATATCTCACACATCCACACAAAGAGAGATGTCAGGGAACAGTAATTCTTTAGTTGGCCAGGGGCATTTACTGATAAAAGTTTAGTATTGTTTTCTGTATCTGTGAGAAACTATCCAACTGTATTATTTTAATATCTTTGTAGTTTAACTATGTTTATTGCATTCAGTATTTTCATATTTTCTATTTTATTATTTATTATTAAATATTTGAATACCTTTCATTGTGGCTGGTTCTTTAGAGAATACTTTTAGTATCTTGAGAGTACTTATGCTTACTTTAGTGACACTGTGGCCACTCCTGAAAACCTTGTTGCTTTGGTCAGACTCTACCATTGGTATTAGTACTAACTGTACACAGTACAATTGGGTATACTTTGAAAGAGTGTTAGAGTAGCTGACTGGGGGCAGGGTGATTCCTTCAGAGTCAGGGCAGAAAGGGGCACAGCTAGTAAATCTGTGTCAGCTTTTCCCAGGTGTATATGTGTATGTGTGAAAATCAGATATTCAAGTGTGTGTGTCAGCTACTGGGAACAGGGAGGCAGAGCTCCAAAGTGGTCAGTGTGGAGTTTTGGTGGGGCCTGGAGAGAGAAAGAGAGTCTAGCTTCAGGTCTGGAGCATGCTCTCTATGTGTTCTTAAGGGAAATTGTAATGAGTGCAGGGAGCTGCATCAGAAAATACTGTGTGCATCTATGTGTGCTCTTAGTGACCGTCCCACACTGGTGTCAGGAGTGAGGATAAGGCTCCACGATTGCTGGCCCAAAGTAGGGACCTGTCACAGAAAGATTACACAGGCGTGTATTTACATTCCACCAAAAACTGCTATACTGGAGCTTAAGAAAATTCTGGGAGAAATAATCAGCTTTCAGCACGGAAAATTACTTACAGGTGGGGACTGGAATTTGATCTGCAACAGTAAAGATGTGTCTGGGGGGGCCCAGAAGGGGAAAATATAACAAAGGTTGGTAGATGTTAAAAGAAACGTATGAAAATATTTGGCAAGGAAGATGTGAATCCAGTACTAGGAGTTTGGAGTGAATTTACATGTTATTTTCCAAGATGCAAAAACGGGGCTAGGCTAGACAGAATTTACATTTCACAGAAACATCTGCATTTAGTTGAAGGTCTTGATACACACCAAATAACTATTTCAGATCATGCAACAATAACAACTAAAATAAAAACACAGGGTAATGAAATAAAAATGAGACACTGGCTTTTTCCCACCTAGTTGTTAAAAACAGAATAATTTAAGGAATGGGCAGAGAAAATTATTCAGGAGATAATAGAGAAGATAGAAATTTCTTCTGAAATTAGAGCTAGGGAGTGGGATAAAATTAAAGTGGAATTTAAAAACAGAGTGGAAATAAAAGAAAGGGAGATATGGTTAAGAAGTAACAGTAACACAGATTACTTAAAGGGACTGACAAATGTTAAAATATTGCAAAATAGGGGTATTCTCACAGAGTAAGAAGAAGAGCAACTGCAGAATTCTAAGCAGAAAATAAGAGATTACCTCAATAATATGCATGAGTTTAAAAAGACTGCAATTAAGCAACTGTTTTTGATAATAAATCTAGAGTGCAAAAACTTTTATCACAAAGACTCAGACAACAGACGGTAGAAAGGACTGTCACCGAGCTTAGGGAGCCTATAACAAGGAAGATAATAAGGAATCCTGAAGAAGTATTAGAAATATTTTGAAAATTATATGAAAGTCTGCATAAAGCAGAGAAATACAGAAATCAAGAAAAGGTACAAATGGAAATGTTTATGGAAGAATTAAATATGCCAAGGTTAGAAATAAAGCAGGCTCAACTACTAACAGTTAGGATAGGAGGAGATGAGATAAAAATGGTGATATTTAACCAATCTACAGGAAAGTCCCCAGAATTAGAATGTATTTCTGTAGAAGTTTGGAAACTAGGAGGGAAAAAAATTAATAAACATCCAGATGGTTTTGTTTAATAGCATTTTAAGAGGAGAAGTACCAACATCTTGGAAGAAAGCGGTAGTAGCTGTAATACATAATGAGGGTAAAGACCCATCAGATCCAGCTTCACACAAGCCCATTTCAATATTAAATCATGATTATAAAGTGTTTATGTCTATAATGGCTAAAAGACTGGCAAAAGTGATGCCAACATTGACAGATATGGATCAATGTGGTTTTGTGGAAGGGAAGCAAACATTTGACAACATTAACAGAACGGTGAAGATCCAGAGGGAAACAGAATGTAAGAAAATATCACTGTTGTTGGTAGGTCTTAATGCAGATAAAGCATTTGAGTAAGCTGGGACTTTATAAGCAGAGCTATGGAAGCACTTGCATTTCCTGATAAAATTATAAGGCTGATTAGGAGGATATTTGAGGGATTGGAGGTGAAAATTAAAGTGTGTGGGGTCCTCTCAGATAATCTCTGCTTGAGCAGAGGAACCAGGCAGGGGTGTCCTTTGTTATTTGCATTACATTTAGAACCACTGGCAAAGAAAATAAGGGACTCAGAAATTCAAAGCTATAATTGGTATGGTAGTCAAGAAAAGATGGCTCTATTTGCAAATGAAATTATTTTATACCTGACAAAACCAGAAAGGGACATTAGAGTGCTGTGGAACATACTGAGACAGTTTCAAACCTTTTCAGGATGCAAAGCTAAAACAAAAGCAATAGCGGTAAACTATATACCCACATACAAATTGGTTCAGCAATATCCATAGTTATGGGGATATGAGAAAATGAAGTATTCAGAAGTATGTATTAAAATTGATAACAGTGTGGCAGCTAAGGATATGTGGGAAGAGACTAAACAAAAGATAATACAAAAATTGAGGAAAAGGAAGTTTTGTTATATGGATATTGATAGTAAAATACAAGCAGTTAAAATGTTTTTAGTCACTTTAGTTTTATACATAGGTCAGGCACATTTTATTAAATCAGATGAGAAGTTGTGGACAGCAATTAATAAAGAGCTGAAGGATTTTATATGGGGGAAGCCAGCAAGAGTCAAGTGGGATATACTTATTCTTCCAGTAGAACAGGGCGGATTGGGATTACCTAAATTGAAGGGGTACTTCAGAGCAACAAAGTTAAGGCTCCTATACACAGCATAAGCAGAAAAAAAGATGTTACTTACTCATCATAACATTCCATCTGAGTTGCTGCTTTTCATTTGTCTTCATCTGTGGGAAAACGGATCCGGCATGGATCCGACTCGGCTGCATTTTCTAGAATCAGATCCGAGCTCTAAGCTCCTCCCCTACACATAATGGCCCCTGTCTCCCTCCTCCCCTCAGATCAAGTTTGCTGCCAACCATAACACCTTGACCTAACCAAGAACCTAACACCTTGGTATTAGCACCTTGAATGCACTACAGGAAAGATAAAAGCTTGCCAAAGTAAGAGCTATGCTTATCCACCCAATGCACCACACAGCCCGTAAAAGGCAGAGGGAAGGAGGGAGGGATGGTTGAAGACAAATGAACAACTCAGATGGAACGTTGTGGTGAGTACATAACTTCTTTATCTGAAGTTGTTTCCATTTGCTCTTCAACCTGTGGGACAGAGTCCCCAGCTACCACAAGACCCTGGGAAGACCTCACGAACGGATATTCCAAAACATGGCAGAGCCAAAGGATGAACTGCCTCTGGACAGGAGATCCAACTTATAGTGAGCAATAAATGTGTGCGTGGATACCCAAGTCACCACAGAACAAATGTCATCCAATGAAACTTTAGACCAAAAGGCTGCTGAAGTACCCATAGACTTAGTAGAATGCACCTTAATTTGACCTGGTGGAGATAAATCGTTGGCAGTATATGCCCAAACTATGCATTGAGAGATCTAATAAGCAATAATCACCTTTGACACAGGTCTCCCTAAGAAGGGCTTAGAAAAGGAAACAAAAAGTTGGTCCGACTTGCAAAAGGACTTTCTTCTATGCAAATAAAAGTGCAACTGCCTATGAATGTCAAACAAGTGCAATTTATACTCTTCTTTATTCTGGAAGCTGGGGAAGAAAACAGGGAGACTGATAACCTGATTAATGTTGGATTCCGAAGCCACTTTTAGGAGAAAGGAAGGGTTCATGTGTAAGGACACCCTATCTTTATGGAACAACATATAAAGAGGCTTAGTAGAGAAGGCCTGAATTTCCGACACTCTTTTGGCCGAAGTAATAGCTACCAGAAAGGCTGTCTTCCAAAACAGAAATTACAAATCTACTGTTTATGCAGGTTCAAAGGGGGAAGAAACCAAAGCTTGTAGAACTAGAGTAAAATCCCAAAGTGGCATGGCGTCCTTGACTCGAGGCCAAAGTAAAAATATACCTTTCAAAAAGGCTTTACAAAGCTTGGAAGAAGTTAGGGAAGCTGAATTATGTCCTATATGAAAATTGGAAATAGCTGCAAGCTGAATCTTAACCATAGAGAAGCTAGCACCCTGATGAAAAATATCTGCCAAAAACTCCAGAACAGCAGGAACTGGCGCAGTGAAAGGATCCAAATCATGTTGTGATGCCCATATTGTAAAATGTTTCCATTTACTGGAGTAAACTTTCCTAGTGGATGATTTGTGAGCTGCTACCAAAATCTTCTCAACTGGAGAAGACAGACCAGGAGTCCTAGCTATCAATGGAACTGGAGCAGCCAAGCTGTAAGCTTCAGACTGACTAGATCTTGGTGTGGGATCCCTGAGGGATGCAAGATCAGATCCAGGACCAGATCTAATGTCCAAGGAAGACAAACTACATGAGACCACAGAGAGGGGAACCATACTTGGTGAGGCCAGAAGGGGGCAATAAGGATCATTAAGCTCCCCAGCCATCAAGCTTTCTGAATGAACTTCGGTTCAGGGTAACTGGGAGATAAATATACAGGAGACCGGAGGGCCAAGAATGAACCAGAGTGTCTATGGGGGGCTCTCCCAGAGGGCGGTTCAGAGCAAAATACTCGCTGCACTTTGCGTTGGAAGGAGAGGTGAAGAGATCGCAGCAAGGCCGACCCCACTTTAGGAAGAGCTTTTCTGCTACTGAAGGATTCAGAGACCACTCAAAAGGCATTAGAATAGATCTGCTGAGTCTGTCCGCCGGAATGTTGGACCTCCCTGGAATGTGAGTTGCCACCAGAAAATGCCCAGTGGAGATCTCCCACTCCCACAATCTCATGGCTTCGAGACAAAGGGGGTAAAATCTGGTTCCCCCTGTTTGTTGATGTACCACACTACAGACATATTGTCTGTCTGGATGGCAATCTTCCCTCGGGGAAGATGGGCATGAAGAACTTGCAATGCCAGTAGCACTGCACTCATCTCCAGGATGTTGATATGCAATTTGGTCTCCAGGGAAGATCACGTGCCTTGGACTGTCCTTTTCATGCAATGCCCCCCCCCACCCGAGTAGGGAGGTGTCCATGGTCATTGGGGCCAGAAGGATAAAGGGACGACTCAGAAGAAGATCCTGGGATTGAAGCCACCAGAGAAGCGAATCCCTGCAGGCGTGAGACACATGAACTGGACGGGATAAAGGTAGATCTAGTAAGGACCACTGGACCGCTAGGGTCCACTGAAGAACCCTCATATGCAGACAAACCGTGGGTATGAGGGTAACCATAGCCACCATGGACCCCAATGCCTGAAGAACTCATTCTGCAGGGGGATACTGGGTCTGAACAATGTATAACACATGATGTCTGAGGGACTGAAATCTGTCTGGGGTCAGAAAAATCTTGATCTGAATGGTGTCTAACCGAGCTCCAATAAAGTCTAGAGTTTGAACCGGATCCAATAGGGACTTGTTGAGATTTATGGTTATGCCCAACTGATGGGCGGTTTGGAGACAGAGATCCCTGGTAATGCAGCGGACAGGAGCCAATCATCCAGGTAGGGGAAGACCTGGAATCCCTGCAGCCGTAGGTGAGCTGCCACCACTGCCATCACTTTGATAAACACCCTGGGGGCAGTGGTGAGACTGAAGTGTAGTGCTCTGAATTGGTAATAATTGGCCCCAGCCGAAAGTTGAGGAACCTCCGAGAGTGTCTGTCCATTTTGATGTGATAGTATGCACCCTGGAGGTCCACTGAGCACATCCAGTCATTCTTCTTCAGAAAGGGCAGAATGGATTGAAAAGTGACCATCTGGAATTCTGTCTTGGCAACTGACAGGTTTAGGATTGAAAGATCCAGAATGGGTCTTAAGTCCCCTGTCTTCTTTGGCACTAAAAAAACCTGGAATAGATGCTTAATCCAGACTGGTCTAGTGGGACAAGCTGGATGACTTGTTTTTTGAGCAGCTTGGAAATTTCCAGTGCTGCTTCCTCTATTTGCACAGGTGGGATGTCCAGGAGGTGTTTGGGACATCCAGGAGGTGTTTGGGGAGGACTGGTCTTTAAATGAAGGAAACTGAATATCCTCTGGATATGATTTTCAATACCCATTGATCATCTGTAATTGACTCCCAGGCTGTTGAGTGTAGCGAGAGACATCCCTCAACTGCCTCCACAGATGAGCAAATGGGCCACCCTTCAGGGCTGCTGCGCAGCTCTGTCCGGGAAAGAATCCTGAGACAACTGGTTTCTCGGACCCCCTCTGCCGCAAGGGTGGCATCTGTCATATGCCCCTCTGCCTCTGGGGGTGGGCAAATCCTGAGCATCATGGGGATAGCCCTGAGACTTCCAGAACCACAGCTTCTTCGCCCCTTGCTGATTCCAGGAAAAGGATCATTGAGGGTTTGAGAAGCAGATCCCATTGACAGACAAGGTCTTCCCGTTTTTCTCGTTCTGGGCCAATGTGTCTAGTAAGGTCTTTTCGAAAAGAATGGAACCATCATACAGGGCATTAGTGAAGGACGCCTTGAAGGGCTCTGAGAATGCAAAAAGCTGAAGTCAGGTGTGACACCTGAGGGCAATACCTGTACTGGCCACTCTAGCTGCATCTTCGGTAGCGTGGGGCAGGAGCTGCACAGAGGTATTGGAAACTGAGGTGAGGGTGGCCATACGGGAAGAGAAATCCTTCTGCTCCTCCACCATGGACCCTGGGGCAGACACAGCTACCTCCTTGACCAGGCCTCGCTGAAGTCTGTTCATATGTGCCATATAGTTCAGCGCATGTACAGCAAATGTGGCGGAAGAGTAGACCAGCTTTCCAAAGCGGTCCATGGCTGGGGACTATCAGTCTGGCGAATGGACCGGAGAGCTCTCCTGGATGATCTCTTTCTTGGTGGCCACTGCCACCACCACGGCATCAACCGGGGACCCCTTAGACCAGTGCTGTTTGTCCTACGACGCACTTAAAACTCTATCGGGGCATTTGGGAATGGGCTCCACCGTGTCGGGCTCCTTCCATGCCCAAGATCACTAAATCCACAAGTGGTTCCGCGGGAGAGGGCACCCAGGAAGTAGGGGGTCCTGTGCCAAAAGCCTCCAGAAACACCGAATCATCCAGGTTGGATTTTTAGCCAGACCACCGCCCCCGCTGGCAAAGGATTTCCATGATGTTTCCAAAGGAGACATCTTCCAGAGGTGACCGAGGGGAGCCCTCTCCTTCCTCCAAATCAGTGTCTTCTGTGAGGGACTCTGGCACGTATGTTTCTAAGCAGCCTCCTCAGAGGGAGTCTCTGGGGAGGACTCGGAAACTTCTGGCTGTTCCCGTAAAGGAACTCTCTGGGGCAGAGAGGCAACAGGCTGTCCCTGAGGGGGCTGGATGGTGGAATCCAGACCAGAAAAAGAGGGAGCCAGGACGGACTCCAACTACGATACTGTCAAGGGTCTTAACGGAACCATGAGGACCCTCTCCACCACGTTGAAAGCAGAAGGAGAACAGATCCCAGAAGCTGGGGCCGAGATTGGGTCTGCAACTCTCTGGGTTGACGGGGGAGCAGAAGCCAAGCCACCTGGTGCTGAGAATCTAAGTGGTAGAGACGGCTCTGAAAGCCCTGGATCTGACACCACCCCCTTGGATCCAGCATCGAGACTACAGCCCCGAGAGCTGGGTGGCACTGAGCTTGTCAGAGCCAAGCCATTCAGGGCAGTGGTCGGTGTCGAGGTACCAAGTACCATCAGCTCCCACCTTTCGGCGCCGAGAGGCCTCGGCCCCAAGAACTCCGAAACCAGGGGTCGGATCGGAGAAGGAATAATAGGGATAAAGGCAGATTGCATGCTCCCAGCCCCAGATGGGATGGGGCAGGCAAGACACCCATCTGGATCCTGTCCACCTTGGCTTCGGAGAGGCTGCGTGGTGGTCCAGGATGAGGAAGCCACAGAAACTGGCCTGGAGTGGCACTGGGGGAGGCTGATAAGGGGGAATTGGCCCCGAGAAACCTCCGGCTCTGGGGAAAAGCATGGTGATTGGAGCCGAGGAGAGCCCAGGCTGGCAGCTGGGTGAGACTTGCCGACAGGCTCAGCCGAGGAAGTGTGGTCACAGGACCACTTCCTGGGCCTGTGTTGGTGCTTGTGTTTGTGTTTTTCCCCGTCCCTAGACCTCGCAGGGGGAGGTTGAGTCCCAGAGGCCGGGAGGAGGAAGCACGAGCAGCAGTCAAAGTTGTACAAAGGGCTGCTGAGGAAGGTGGAGGACGGAGGCCCCCTGCGGATCAACTTATTCCTCCTGTCGATCAATACGTGGGGGTTGATTCCTGCACATATCAAGCAGGAAGTGTCTAAATGGGGAGCTCCTAAGCAAACTACACACACAGAGTGGCCGTCAGAAGGGGGAAGCTTCTGCCACACCTTTTGCATTTCCTGAACCCTGACTTGCGGGTCTCAGCCATGGTACAGAAAACACAACACTTACACTCACACACATACTACCACAGATAGAAAGAAGAAAAGAAGAAATGGAAAGAGAGACTTTTTTTTTTTTACAGATAGAGAAGACCGATACCTGAGCGCAAGGGTTGGGGAACACTAGAGAACACAAGAGTTTAAGAGAAGACACAGAAAAAGGAAGAAAAGAGAAAAGGACAACAGTTTTTAAAAAAATGACTCACCAGGAACCTGGGGCAATGGACCACGATGCTAACTAGATGTGCGGCAAATGAGATCTGAGGGGAAGAGGGAGACGGGGGCATTATGGGTAGGGGGTGAGCTTGAGGTTCAGATCTGATGCCAGAAAATGCGGCTGAGTAAGATCTGTGCCGGATCCAAGTTCCCACAGGTTGAAGAACAAATGAAAATAACAACTTCAGATATATAATTAAAAATGGAAAGAGATGATGATGATAATGAAACAGGGGGGGAAGGTCAAGTAACAGGGAGAGACTGGGATTTTGGATGCAGACCTTTAAGGAGAACAATAATAATCATACAGAATATTAAATTCATAAATTAGCAGAAGATATTCTAAGAACGAATCCAATATGGGAATGGAAAAAGGAGATTCTGCCAATAGGGATGACTACAATTAAGGATACATACAATAGGCAAGAAGGGGTGGGAATATATTGGAGAAAACTGGCAAAGAAACCAAGGTACCAGGAGCAAATAACTAGAGAGGGAAAAAGTAACAGAATGGGAAGATTCCAATAACTTATTTCCACTCAGGTTAGAGACTGCTTTCCATATCAAGGTTTGGTATCAGAGTATAGGCAAAGTGAAAGAAATGGGGTGGGTCCTAAACAAAAGACCAGCACTGGTAGAGTTTTTGGTAGAGTCTAGATCATAAGTAGATGTTAAGAAAGGAATAATTAGTACAGCATATAAAATATAGAATAATATCTATAAGAATCAATCAGAGGAGTTTAGGAAGGATTTGGAAGAGAGACTGGATAAGCAATTCACAAAAAAACAATAGGGGGCTACAAGTATGTCTCCCAAATATACAACAAAACCTAGGAGATTTAGGATCTTTGCCTGGAAGTGTTTTCATAGATATTTTTATATGCTAAGCGGGCTCCAAAGACTTTTTCCTCAAGTAGACAGCAAATGTTGGAGATGTGATAAGGAAGAAAGAGGTAACTGGGAACATATTTTCTGGGAGTGTAATGAGTTGATGGCCTTTAAAGATTCCCTGCAGTCTGCACTGCCGGTGATGCTGGGTGAGCAAATTGGAATAACTAGGGAAATTATTTTCTGAGCTATGATACAGAATCAGAATTCCCTAGACATAGTAAGGCCTTGATGAGTATAATTATGGTGGCTGCCAAAACGGCAGTTACTAGAAAATGGAATTTAACTAAACCAGTTTTACTAGAAGTAATTAAAATAGTAACATATAAAACAACTGGAACTGGGATCTTTGGAAAAGGGTCAGAGCAAATTATATTGGAAATGTGGGATCGATACATGCAGAGGAGAACGAGGTTTAAAAGTAGGCAGGATCTGAATGAGCTATATAAGGTTGACTGACAATGACTGGATATATTAAAAGTGATGTATAATGATTGCAGCTACAGTTATGTTGACATGGTTTGTAAGGTATACTGTTTGCAACTGAGATTGTGTCGTTATGGTTTATTTTCATTTATATAAATTTAAGACTGCCTATGTCATACATGAACATTTAATAAAGATGTTTTTTTGTTTTAAAAAAAACAAGTAGGGTATAGAAAATAGGCAAGAATGAGCTGGACATTACTGATAAAAATTAGCAAAGGAACCAAGGTATTTGGAGCAAATAACTAGGGAGGGAAATGTTAATAGAGTGGTATGAGGCCAAGCAGATGTTTGGACTGCAAGTTACAGACTGCTTTCCCCTACCAGGGATTGCTAACAGAGTACAGGCAAAGTGAAAGGAATGGGGAGTATAAACTAAAAGACAAGAGCTGGATGAGTCTAGAACAAATGTTGCTGTTTAAACGGGGATAATCAGTGTGTTTGAAAACTACTTTATGATAACTATAAACATCGATCACAGAAGGTTAGAAAAGATCATAAAGGAGACTGAAAAGACAATTTACAAAGGAACAGGGGAAGACATCTGTATCTCCCCCAAGTAAGCAACAGAGTTCAGAAGGTTTAGTATTTGTGCATGTAAGTATTTGCTTTGGTATTTTTATACTCCAAGCAGACTTCAGAGAAGTTTTCCTCAGGTAGATAGCAAATGCTGGTGGTGTGATGAGAAAGAGGTAATTATAAACATGTTTTTTAGGGTGGAATGTAACCAGTTAGCAGATTTTACAAATTCCCTACAGAGTACTTTGTCAAAATATGTTGGGGTAGCAAATGATTGCAACTGAGCTGGGATATAGGATCTGAGCTGCCTAGACTCTGTAAGGCTTTACCAAGTGTAATATTAATGGTTGCCAAAAAAGCAATTACTATAGAACGTAAATCAAAATGTAACCTAATTGTAACCTTTCACTGGCTTATGTGAGTAAGCACAAAATTATCATTTTGTGAAATCACTCCCCTTCAACTATTTAAATTTATTGGCCATCCTACTGTATTCCATAGTACCAGAATACAAAAGTGACCACCCCCTTTCAATCTATCTTGCTGTTTTAAAAATAGTGACTCCCCACTAAAACTTAACTTTTTAGACAGGTAAAACTTAAGTTACCTATTTTCACATCTAACTTCTCTAGTGCACAATGCAGTGCTTAGGATAAACAATTTTTTTTTCATCTTGCCTTTAAGAATCTCCGTGACTAGCACTTGCTCTAATACCTGCTGGAAAGCACTAGGAAGCCTTAAACTGATACAAGCACTCAACTCTCCTTGTTAATAAGGAGAAATTAATCATATGCACTAAACAGCCTATAATTGCAAAGTAGTTTGCTAAGGTAAGGGAAAACATCTCCTGTACTTTACAAAAAAGCACCAAACCAGGCATGTCCAAGGGTCAGCTTCCAGTGATTTCTCCTGTCCACCTGGTGAATCTGGGCATACTGGGGCAACGCAGCAATTGTCTCATGTACACAGACAACCCCCTCCTCCTACCACCCAATACTACAACCTGTGAGAGATGCACTTACATAGCCAAACTGGAAGCAAAGCTCTCTCCACCCAAGATTCTGCTAGACAGTCAAGAGGAGAAGGTTAACACCCGCACTACACCTCAAGCAACACATAGCCCTTCTAAACCTACACCAGCAAAACCCACACATAGCAACACTAAATCCACATATGCGGAGGCTCTTAACTGTAACCTGCCCAAGCAACAAGGACCTCCAAAGCTGAAACGCAAACACCAATCACAAACAAAGTGTCACATAGCTCACAACACCAGTGTGCCACCCAGCAACAGCCCCTAAGGCAAGACAATGTACCTAACACTTTAGTCATAGGTGACTCTATAGACAGGCACACTGATGTCCCGCTCACCAGGCTGAACAAGGGGAAAATTACAGTCAGCTGCCTGTCGGGTGCCAGAATCCACCACATAACACATGCACTCAAGTCACTCCACAACAAGTACAAATATGACTCTGTCATTGTCCATGTTGGAGTGAATGACTTGAGATGTACCTCCCTGGACTACATGAAAAGAGACATGAAAGAGCTCTCGGATCATGTGGCCCAGGCAGGTATGACCCTAGCCCTGAATAGCATCCTGCCTTCGCCCAGAATGATACCACAATAATAAGGACAAAATGATTGACTTCAACAATTGGTTAAGCTTCTTGTGTCATTCAAAGGGGATCCAGTATCTGTCTGCCTGGGACGACATGATTGACAGACCACAATGCTTTGCCAGAGATGGTCTGCACCTGCCGCCCCTGGGATTCAGGTTACTGGCTAAGGCTCTTGCCACGCCTATAGTGCCTTTTTTAGGCAAAGTTCAAAGGACAAAAACACCACTGTAACAGGTACAAGCATGCAAAATCTGAAGGTAATGCTACTCAATGCTAGAAGTCTAAACCTCAAAATGCACTCTCTCAAGGCACTCCTAAAAATGGAGAACATCGATATCTGTGCAGTAACTGAGACCTGGTTCAAGGCTCCAGAGAGCACTCCTGCAATACCAGGCTACAACACTTACCACACCTTTCGGCCACCAAAACAGGATTGAAACACTAAAGGTGGAGGAGTGTCCATATTCACCAAGGATATTCAGACCACCAGGCTAGTTACCCAACACAATGCGTCAGAAATTCTCCAGGTACAACTAACACTAGGTAAGACTGCAATCCAAATTGTAGCTTGCCACAGATGCCCCACCATGCCCCAAGGTTCTCACTACACCTTTCTAAACATACTGGAAAATATTAAGATACAACCAATCACCCTAATACTGGGGTGACTTCAACTACCCTGCCATTAACTGGGAAAACCACTCATGTACCAACACCTTTGCCCAACGGTTCTTGGAATTCATAAATTCCAATGCCCTGGATCAACTAATCCATCCAATATCCTAGACCTGGTCATTACCAACATGGGAAATTGATGCTCCGCACCTATGGTCACCCCCTCGTTGGTCAGGTCAGACCATAAGCTAATCACCATTAACATCCACATCCCACCTCCACCCCCCCAAGTAAGGAAACCTCCATAAAAAACTTCTCCAAAGCCAACTTCATGCTACTCAAGTCATAAGTGACAAACTTCATGACACCCATGCAGACGGGAACTGAAAGTTCAACTGCTGAGTCCTACACTAAGGCACTGTACGAGCACATCCACTCATGCATGAATCGTGCCATCCCAAATAGAGCCAAGATGCTCTCCTCCAAAAAAATGAAGCCAATCTGATGGTCCCCTGCCATAAACAAACTTTACAACAAAAGGAAGAAACTGTTGCAGAAAAGAGGAAAATCCCAGGATGCAAAAAACTCCCTTACCAGCCTCACTAAGAAGCTGAGATCCCTCATAAAATCCTCCAAAGCTAGTTACGAAAATAAAATTGCCAAAGATTCCAAAGACAACTACAAATCATTCTATAACTATGCCAAGAATCTAAATGGCAATGCTCAGATCTGCTCTGAGCTACAACAGAATGGCATTAAATATACTGATCCCAAGGATATTGCCAATATCCTGGCAGATCGATTCAGTCCCAACTTCACCTCCCTCTCACCCCCTAAACGGCCCATCTCAATACCGGAAGACTGCCAAATTCCAGTAATAACGGCCACACAGGTAAAAAATGCACTCTCCAAAGCTAAGAATACAGCATCCATGGGACCAGATGACATCCCGGGCTGTGTACTACATGAACTACAAAATGAACTGGCACCTCACCTAAGTGTCATGTTTAATCATAACCTCACCTCAGGCTTCGTGCCCACTGAGTGGCGCACCGCTACAGTTATCCCACTCCACAAGGGGGGAATCCACCTTGGATCCCGGGAACTACTGCCCCATCAGTCTGACGAACCTGATCTGCAAGGCCATGCAACGTATTATCATGGAACTTATAAACAAAGACATTGGCAACCTTCAAACACTGGACCCCACCCAGTTTGGGTTTGTGAAGGGCCGATCTTGTCTCCTGAACCTGATTGACTTCTTTGAATCAGTCTCCAGAGCCATGGACGAGGGTAAAGTGGATAGGTGGTCCACACAGCCGATCTGGACCTCGCCAAGGCCTTTGACACCATCCCCCACTCTGGAATCATAGATAAACTTACTAAGCTGGGCATTAATCCCTACGTCACTCGATGGGTTGCCAACTGGCTTACTGACAGAACCTGTAAAAGTAGCTGATGCCAAATCCAGCTCCAGACAAGTGACAAGTGGAGTGCCTCAGGGTTCAGTCCTGGGACCACTCTTGTTTGGCATTTACTTCTCTGAAGTACAGGCCAATACTAAGGGACTCTGGCTAACAAAGTTCGCAGATGACTGCAAACTGGGAGCCATTATTGAATCTCCAAATGATGTGGATACTCTACAAAAGGGCCTTACAGAAACAGATGCTTGGTGCCAGAGCCATGGGCTCAAGCTCAATGCCAAGAAATGTATAGTTATCCCCTTTGGGAAAAAACATGTACCCGTGAATTACCACACAGGTGGCAGTACACTAAACACTGAAAGTGTGATGAGACATAGGGACACAGGTGGACAGTGGCCTCACCATCGATAAAGTACAGTTTTGTACCTACCATAAATGTAGATGTCCGATAGGTATGCATCTGCAGTCCTAACATATGGGTTGTCCTGCCTCAGGCAGCCCTTCGGTCGGCCGGATTCCAAAGTCTGGGTCTGGCCTCGGCTGATGTCGCACTTCACCCGATGTCATAGCTGTTGTTTATTGGGTATAAAGGCATCAGCCAACGCCATTTTCCTCAGTGTTTCTTGCCCCAGATGCCAGGTGCCCTCTAGTAAGGCTAAATTTGGATAAATGCAAATAATTCCAAACAGTAGAGAGCAAACAATATGAAAAAAAAAAAAAATATATATATATATATATATATATATATATATACAAACAAATACACCATAATAGATTCCCCCAGCTAGCTAAAAGAGGGGTAAATACCCTAGGAATACCACAGAGGGGAAGGAGAGTGGGTAATCCTGACTGCAGATGCATACCTATCGGACATCTACATTTATGGTAGGTACAAAACTGTACTATGTCCTTCAAGGATGCATCTGCAGTCCTAACATATGGGTAGAATACCATAGCCAAACTGGGGGAGGAGGCACTAAGATAAAGATGGTGTAGTTAAGATCCCTTGCAAAACAGCAGTTGCAAAACCTGCTCGGGATCTAGAGTATAAGGGAAGATTGTAATGCTTGGCAAATGTATGCACGGAGCTCCAAGTAGCAGCTTCTAAAATGTCTTTGGTAGCCACTCCTCGTAGGAAAGCTGTAGTGGTGGCGGTAGCTCTTGTGGAATGAGGTCTGATATTATCAGGAGTTGTCTTTCCATGAAAAGAGTAGCAGAATCGAATGCAATTTCCTATCCATTTTGAGATTGTCTGTTTTGAAATTGCTTTTCCTTGCATTCCTGTTGCATATGCTACCAGAAGCTGGTCAGTTTTCTGCTGGTCTTAGTTCTGTCCAGATAGTAGTGTAATTGTCTGTGCACATCCAAGGTATGTAGCAGTCTTTCCCCCCTGTTCTGTGGGTTGGGGAAGAATGTAGGTAAATGAATCACTTGGTTCAATGATACTCTGGAGACCACTTTTGGCATAAAGGTAGGGTTAGTTCTCAGAGAGACTCTGTCCTGATGGAAGATAAGGAAGGGTTGTACTGCCATTAATGCCTGTAACTCAGATACCCTTCTTGCTGAAGTAATTGCTAGCAGGAAAGCAGTTTTCCAAGACAAGAATTGTAATTCTGCTGTTGCTGCTGGTTCAAAAGGGGGAAGTGTTAACTTTTCCAGCACAAAGTTGAGATCCCATGTAGGTAAAGGTGGCTTCCTTGGAGGCTTTACATTTTTGATTCCTCTCAAGAACTGCCTGAGTAGAGGATGAGAGAAGACAGGAGGATCCATGTTGTATTCTGCTGAAATTGCTGATGCATGAATCTTAATGGAGGAGTAAGACAGGCCATTGTGGAACAGCTCTGCTAAATATTCCAGGATGTGTACTATGTTTGCCAATGAGACATTTTCTCCCTTTGCTGCACTCCAAATGAGGTATCTTTTCCACTTGGCTGAATAAGTCTTCCTTGTGGAGGGTCTGCGTGCCTCCAGGATAATGTCCTTAACCCTCTGAGATAAACCTGGGTTATTTTGTTTTATGCAATATTCCAAGCAGCTAGCTGCAGTGTTTTCAAGTTTGGATGTAGGATCTTGTAGTTGTCCTGTGTTAGTAGTAAGGGACATAGAGGTAGATGCCATGCGTGTGTGCGAGACATGCTTCTCAGTAGCGGGTACCAATGTTGCCTCGGCCAGTCTGGAGCTATCAGAATTACCCTTGGCTGATCCTCTCTGATCTTCAGTAGAACTTTGTACATCAAGGGAAGAGGTGGAAATGCATATGCTGTCAGGTTTTTCCAGCTGAAGGAAAGGGAGTCCACCCTCCAAGCAAGTGGGTGGTATGCTCTTGTGCAGAATTTCTTCAATTGGTGATTGTGTGGGGAGGCAAACAGGTCTATCTGTGGTAGTCCCCATTTCTTTGTTATGGTTTTGAAGATATCTGGATGCAGCATCCATTCGTGAGCATCCGTGGTAGTTCTGCTTCAGGTGTCTGCTAGAGAATTTTCTTTTCCTGGTACAAATCTGGCCTGAAGTTGAATGTTGAGGTTCAGGGCCACATTCCACAGGTCCATTGCCATCCGGCATAGAGGATATGAATGTGTACCTCCCTGTTTGTTGATGTACCACATGACTGTGGTATTGTCCGTCCTTATCAGCAGATGACCCTGTTGAAGGAGTGGTCTGAATGCCTGGATCGCATGTTTCACTGCCAGCATCTCCTTTAGATTTATGTGTAGATTCAGCTGGTCTTGGGTCCATAGGCCTTGTATACACATGTCCACCATGTGTGCCCCCCATCCTAGGTCTGAGGCGTCCGTGGTGATGGTCTGGCTTGGATGTGGTTTGTGGAAAGGCAAGCCTCTGTTCAACTGACAGGCCTGAGCCCACCACAGGAATTCTTGCTTCAGGCATGGAATTATTGGAATTTGGGCTTCTAGACTGTGCTTGTGTTGAGACCATACATTCCTTAGATACCATTGTAGCTTTCTCATATGCAGCCTGGCATGCGGAACCAATATTATGCAGGATGCCATGTAGCCCAGGGCTTGCAGGACTTTCCTTGCAGTAAGCTGAGTTTGTGTTGTTAATGTCATGAAGTAGACTGGTAGTTGCCTTTGTTTTTCTTCTGTGAGAAAAGCCATCTGAGTTGATGTGTCTAATTCTGCACCCAAGAATGTTATCCTTTGGGATGGTACTAGTCTTGACTTTTGCATGTTGACTGTGTATCCCAAGGCTTGCAACAGTTGTATGACATTTTCCAAATCTTTTGTTAACTTTGCCTTGTTGTCCGCTTGTATTAGGCAGTCGTCCAGGTATGGGTAAATCTGAATTCCCTGAAGTCTGCAATGAGCAATTACTGATGCCAGGCATTTCGTGAATACTCTGGGCAGTAGATAAGCCAAAAGGCAATGCTGAGAATTGATAATGCTCTGATCCTGCAAGAAATCTGAGGTGTCTTCTGCAATCTGGTCGTATAGGGACGTGCAGGTATGCCTCCTTGAGATCTAGAGTCACCAGCCAAGACTCCTTGCCCAGCATGGGAAGAAGTTGCTGGAGGGTCAGCATTTTGAATTTTGGAACAATGAGGTATGTGTTCAGTGCGGACAAATCTAGAATAGGTCTCCATTGATTTTCTTTTCTTGGTACAAGGAAAAGCCTGGAGTAAAATCCTTGGCCTTGTTCCATAGGTGGCACCTCTTCTATAGCTCTCATCCTTAGTAAGTTGTTGATTTGTCTTAGAGCGTCTGTTTTTTGGCTTGGTGGTAGGTTTGGCATTCCTCTCTTTTTTGGTAGAGTATGGAAGTGAAACCTGTAGCCCTTGTCTATTGTTTGTAAAGTCCATTTGTCTCCTGTAATGTAATGACAGTTGTCGGAGAATAAGGCTAGTTTTCCGCCCAAGGGTGCTTCCAGTTTTTCCCTGGTAGGCGGAACTAGAGCCAAGTCATTGTGTCTGCCCTGTGGAAGTGGTTGTAGTTGATTCTGTGGCAGTACTTCTCTGGTTGGTAGGTTGCCACTGGCGTCCCTGTAGGCACCCCTAGATTGACCTCTGCCTCTTGGGCGTCTATTTCTGCCTCTCTGCGCTCTGGAGTTGTCTGGAAAGGACCAATTCTTCGAAGGCCAATTTCTGCTAAACCTCGGAGGTTGGACCTGTAAGAAATCCTTGACTGTTTGGACAGATTTTGCTTTTTCTTCCACCTTTTTTAGAACCTCCTGTGCAGGGGAGCCAAACAAACTTTGTTTCTCCATGGGAGCATCTAGGAGTTTTGACTTAACATGGTCTGGTAAGGATTGTTCTTTTAACCAGGCATGCCTTCGAATCACTCCAGTCACAGCTGATCTAAAGGAAGCCTCCAGTGCATCATAGCCACATTTTAAGAAATGGTTACTGACCTGCTGAGAGTTATGTACCAAATCCTGAAGGGACTTGCGGTCTAAAGGTTCAGGAGAAGATAGTTTTTTATTTAGCTGGTCTAACAAAAATTCCTGGTACTGAATCATGTGAAATTGACAGTTCAAGGCCCTGGCTGAAAGAGTAGCAGAAGTATAAACCTTTTTACCCCATCTCTCTAATGCTCTAGATTCCCTTTCAGAGGGAAGAGGGTTTTTGGCAGAGGCAGCTGCCACACCTTTAGGGCCCTGTGAAATGGTTTCAGGGTCTGCAACAGGAGCCTTATACAAATGGTAGTGTGTGTCTGGGACCCTCTAATATCTGTCTGGCTTGGCAGGGGCCGGAGGAAGAGAATCAGGAGCAGTACAGGCATCATTATATGCATCATCAACAACTGTTAGTACTGGCGGAATGGCTAAAGGCCTATGCTGTGGTAAGTGTAAAAAAGTCCTTAGCCTTTTCCTTGAATCTGAAAAATCCTGGCCCTGCCATTGGAAGTGTTCCCTCATAGCATGCAAGGTTTCCCCAAAGGAAAATTCTTCAGGAGGAGAAGCAGAAGGAATGGAGTCTTCTGCATCAGAATCCTCATAAGGAGAATATGGGCCTTCGTGAGGGTCTGAAAGGTCTGAGTCATCCGAGGAATAATCTGTAGAGACAGGTTCCGGGGGTTCAGTCCTAGGCCTCTTGTCTGGAGGGGATGAGAGGCCCTGTCTGGGTGAGGTTGGGATCCTCTGATCAAAGAAATGAGATCCTCAGCCAGGCTGAGTATTTGGGAACTAGAGGTAGGCCTATGTGAAGGAGTTTTGGCAGGCAAGGCCTTAGAAGATTTAGCTGCCTTAGCCCTGGCAAAAGCCTTGATAGACATGGAAGCAGGGGTCTAGCAGCCCCACGTGCAGGGTAGTTATGTCTAAAGGAATAGTGTCTGATAAATCCTGGGTGCCTGCTTCTGTAGCAGTAAATTCAGTAGCAGATTCAGCCATGCTCTGTGAGGCCTCAGCTATCGGAAGCATGCTTTCGGCCGAAGGAAGAACCGGGGGCTCGGTTTCAGCCGAAACTGAGACATTCGCGGTTGGCCTAACCGTGGTTTCAGCCAAAACCGCGGGCCGCGAATGTCGGTCCTTTTCCTTGCACTTTTTTAGCTAATTGAGTAGTCGGAGTCTCCGGCGGCATTTTGTATGCAAAAGCGGGACCAAAAAACTCCTCTGCAAACTCCGACCGACGTCTAAGTGTCCGTCGGTTGAAGGAAGCACAGGCTAGACAAGCTGATACGTCGTGGTCTGGGCCTAAGCAAGGAAGGCAGTAAGAGTGGAAATCCTTATGATGTATTTGTTTCCCACAAGTTAAACAATTATTTACTTTGTCTGACATCGGCTGAGGCAAGAAAGAGTCCCCAACGGGGTACTTAGCTTTTTAGAAGTCTTCGGTAGTAGAAATCTCTGGATCTGACCGACCGGCACTTGCGAACAGCTTTTGCTTCGGGCACCGCGCGGCAAGAAAGACTGAGGAAAATGGCGTCGGCTGATGCCTTTATACCCAATAAACAGCAGCTATGACGTCGGGTGAAGTGCGACATCAGCCGAGGCCAGACCCAGACTTTGGAATCCGGCCGACCGAAGGGCTGCCTGAGGCAGGACAACCCATATGTTAGGACTGCAGATGGATCCTTGAAGGACATCCACATCACCACAACAGTCAGGAAATAAATCTATGTGGCACACCTCATCACTAAGGGCTTTTCATCCAGAAAAAAGGAGGTCATTGTCCCACTGTACTCATCCCTCATTAGACCCATTATAGAATACAACGCCCCATTTGGTATGTACCTCTCAAGACACCTGTAACAACTGGAAAGGCCGCAGAAATACCTCACTAAAAGAATTACAGGCCTAAAGCAGATGCCCTATGCTAACCGCCTTAAAAAACTCCAGCTATACTCTGTCACATAATGTCTACTCAGAGGCAATCTCTGCTTAACATACAAGGCCATGTCAAACCCAGAGCTGTTGGACATGCTACACTTAAAGAAATCCCAATCCCTCAGAGCCACACGCTCCAGGGATGTAAACCTTGTCATCACAATAAACAAAACATGCTGGAAGGATAGGTTCCTGACCCAGAGACTCCCCAGACTCTGGAATAGACTGCCCATACATGTCAAGCAGAGTGCCTCTTTGGTCCTCTTCAAAAGGAACCTTGACGATTGGATGGGAGACAGGAAATTCACCCCGGGGATCACGTCAGTCGCCCTGCTAGACAGGGGTCCAGGAAGTAAATAGTGTGGGAAGAAATAGCCAGGGAATTGTTATGGCTTGGCTTGTATAGGCCCCTAGGGCCGATAGCCTAGTACCAACCTATGAACCAAAGTACTGAATATTGTAAAGGTGATAAAAGAACTGGAAGTGCGGTGTTTAAAAATGGGAAGGATCAACTTAATGGAATTTGTGGGAACAATATATGCAGAGTAATGTTCAGTAGGAAGAGTGAAATTTAAGAGAAGGTATGAATTGAAGAATATATGTAATGTTGGAATGAAAAAAATAGTTAAACAGAAAACATACATGTACACCGCATAACGATAATAATGGTAATGTTTCCATGTTTTGTTTTTTTATTGTTACTGTATATCACTTTAAAAACTAGTGTTCAATAAAGATTAAAAAAAAAACAGTTAAACAGTAACTGAGGAAGTCTCAAGCCTGATAATCTTGTGTGGTGATACCCTGGGCGAGAATCGAAAGCTACAGTTTTGGAGAATGTTATCAGCATTCCTTGGAAATTAATGAGTGTGTGATTTCAAGAGTTTATTCAAAGTACAGTTACTGTAGGCAAGTGACCACTGGAAGGCAGTGAAACCCAGAGAGAGTGTGGTGAGAAACGGGTTCAGGAAGATAGCCCAAAGACTCTGCTTAGTGGGGTTTTCAGTGTGAAGCCTCTCCTTCAGAGTGAATGGTATAGGCCCATACCCAGGGCAACAGTGTATATCTGCTACATGCTGTTGTGGCAAAGCTACTCTCAGCAAGTTGGTAAGTGAATTATATTTGCATGTCCCTTTTAATACTTTAATTGGTTTAATAACAGTGGAGAAAATGCAGAGACTATATCTATAGTGGCCACCAGATTTTAAAATTTTAGATTTATTAAATTTTATTTGAGGGCAGTAAAGCAGATTCAAACACTACCGTCCCTGTCCCTAGCATTTTTTTTTACAATTAATACTGCAAACCTCAAACTGCTTTTAAAAACCCTGACTTTGTAACCATCTTTATATAGAATCAAACTGGTACTGATTCAGAGATGCTGGTTAAAGTTAAAGAAGCACATTACTTTCTCATTTATTTCCCTGTCAAATCACTATGATCAATTTTAGTGCTATATAATACAATAATCTTGTTAATGCTACTTTCTGTTTTGTGTTGTTGCTTATCCCATTTCCTCCTCTTATTGACACCTCTTCAACTACTTGGTCTGACTACATAACTTAGTCATTTTGCTCTAGATGCCACTATGTTTTACCTCTTCACTCACTTGATCACATATTATACTGTTTGGTTATCCAGCTATAGCTGCATTCAAAACACTTTACACCTCACTCCAGCTCTTTTGATTTAAACCTTCACTAGAATGCTATTATCTTTTTTTCCTCATTTTTTCCAAGACTACTCACTATCAGCTCAACACTTGCTCAACCTCTAGTTTGCAGATAATGATTAAAGAAGCAGCCTATATTTACTAGAATTCATATTTACTTCATTTACCCTGTTGTTGGAATTATTGAAACAGTCGTTATTGTTATCGGACATTAATGAACAATAACCTATGAGTCAGTTTATGCTCAAATACCTACCTTATGCCTCTATGTAATGTGTAAGTATATACTTACTTATTTTCCCATTAAATTACTATATTTTGCACAACATAGGCTATACATGCATTTATTTATAGTGATCTCCATTGTGCAGTGCATACTTCCTTAAACATACAATAATATACATATCTGTTTGAAATGTTATGCATAACATACTCCTCCTAACTTGATTAGTGTATCAGTGAATGCATTTACTTAACTTAGTTTTCACACATTCTGGTATACTGTCATATTAAATTAGTTTATCAGACTATCTAGCATTATATTAAAACTTTTAAACAGATGTTTATGATTCTACTTAATGCTGGTTATACTGTATAGGCATACTTCTACAACAGCGATGCTCTTTATAAATTGTTCACTATTCTTCAAATATGTGTTATGTGCATCATTTTGCATGTACATGCCTTTGGCTTACACTGTGGATGAAAATGATTCAAGAAGCAGTCTACTTACCTTGTTAAAATATCGGAGACAATTTACATTAAAGCCCATTTATAACTCAACCAAACAAGCTGCTGGCTAAAGAAGATATGTATACAGATATGAAAGTTTTGGGAACTTGCCATAAAAACTAGATCTATTAGAAGAATCTTCATCTTTGAAAACCTCGTTGACTTGTATCACAGGAGCTGAAGCTGTTTGACAGATAAAACTTTCCTAAGCTGCTTTCTCATCCTTCTCATAATGCATTACTTCTCTATCCGCTTCTGAGGCCAGAAGAAAATGGAGGCCAAACATCAAAGAAAAGGCCAAAAGAAAAATGAAAGAAGGTGAGGGATGGATGATGGTATGTTACCAAAGATGGACAATCTTTTTATAGGTGTATCATTACAGAAGTCAATAGCCTCTAGGACAAAGTTCACAGATAATCCTCTTGGGTGCCTGCTACCATGTGAACATACACAAGACAATAGTAGCCCCCAAAAGAAGAACTGGGGTTTGGAGAAGACATTCAGTTTATATTGCCTCTAAGTATGCTAAGAGAAGACCAGCTTGCTGCTGCAAATGTATCATTTAAAGTTCAGCTATAGGAAAAGGCTTTAGAAGTAGCAACTGCTCTGATGGAATGAGCCCTAGGAACTGTAGGTAAGGCTTTTCTTATATTTATTGTAAAAAAGTGATGCAATCTACTGACTAGCACGAAAGAGTATGCCTTTTATTTTTCTTACCGAAGTGAGACCTGGCAAAGGACTCAAATCTTGACATCCATCTTCTAAGGTGAACTTCTGTTCATGCACAAATTAAACTAGGTTTGGATGTCTATGTAGTACAAGAGGTATTTACCTTGATTAGAACAGTCCATGAATACTGTTAAGTTGGCTGACTGGTTCAGACAAAAGATGGGTCAGTCCCGAAAGTCTACCTCTGTTTGTGGAAAACCACACAAGGAGGTTTAACCAAAACAGCCTGGAGCTCAGAAAATCTCTTGACAAAGGTAATGTCTATAAAGAAAATAGTTTTTTAGGATATACATTTTAGAGACAAGACTCTGTGCTTAAAGGGAGAAGCAATCAGTTTCTCGAGCACAAAATAAAGGTCCCAAGGTTGAACAGGCTCTCTTGCTGGAAGTCTGAAATGTAAACCTTCAAGGGCAACAGAGAAGTGGAAGTGTGCACAGCATAAATATTGGGAATGGCTACGAGATGTGCCTTACTAGGAGAACAGCTAAGACCAGATTCAAACATTTCTGACACATAACTCAGGAAGCATGGAAAAGGGGCAGAGAAAGGATCTAAACCACTACTGGTAAGCCAAGGAGAAAACAACATCTACTTATTCATTGTATATTTTCTGAGTGGAGAATCTCTGGGCACATGCAATGACAGACATCACCCTATCTGAAAAGTCATGCAGCTTAACTACAACTGAAATCAGTACAGCTGTGTAATCAGTTTCAGGGCATACAAACCTGGATGAGAGTTCAAGGAAGGATAAACCAGCAGCATATTGGCAGGACAAAATCTCTACTAGTCCTGGAGAAAGTATGGCTGAATAAAATAAAATCAAGGCTTCCTAACTCCGAATGGAGTAATCTGAATTTCTCCATCTTTGTGTAGTCCAGCTTTCTTGATGAATCTTACCATCTGAGGAAATGACAGAAGTACACTGAAGAGGCTTATCTGCTCCCTGGAGAGACAGGGAATCTGACATCTTGGATGAAGAAACAGGAAAAAGAGCTTGGCACACTTGGTAATGGATGGAGAAGCAAAGAAGAGACAACCAGGAATCACTAGTGCTGACAGACATTCTTGGTCACTGTTGATATGAGCAATCGCATATTGAGCATAAGAAGATGATGACTTAACCTCTCTCTCTCTCTTTAGGAATGTACTGCTGTACTCACATGGCCTCAAGCCATGGGTGATAAGAATGAATCTGCTAATACACCAGAACACAGCCATGATATTGTACTGGATGGGCAGAGTGCCTCCAAGAAGGGAGTCCTGAAAAGCCAGAAAGGACAGAAGAACTGCGCTCATCTCCAGGACACTGATAAAGAGGAAAGACTTCTTTGGCATCCATGTTCCTTTGACTGCCCACTGTATTGCCTCTTCCACTCTAGCACAGATTCATCAGTAATAACTGCTGCCTCAGCAACAGGAAGTTGAAAGGAATTTCATAATTACTAGTTTGAGGGATACAGCCACCAGGCTCTTGTAGATTTGAATGAGAAGATGAGGATGATTGGAATGTTTAGACTACTAAACTTACAGGGTCCAGTGAAGGACTCTTATATGGCCTCTAGCATGGGGGTTATTAGGATTTGTGCTATTATTAACTGCAGAGGAGGCAAAACTTTGCTGATGCTGTTAAGGAAGACACAAGGAGAGAGACCCTCTGGATCTGAGACAGTAACCTGTCTGGGATCAAATGACGTGAAACTGTGAGACCAAAGGATGAGCAGATGAATGTCAAGATCTGAACTGGTGATGGGAAGGATAAGATTTGTAAAGATCACTGTAGCTTTGAAGAAGGACAACAGTATGAACGGAGACTCTGTCAGATGAGTCGTACCTATGACAAAGCAGCAAGGACCAAGTCATCTACATAAAGAAAAATACTGGATCCTTGCAGCCTGAGGAGTGCTATTACTGTGGACATATATTTTGGGAACACCATAAGAGAATAAGTCCAGAGTTTGAAACCTGTAGCCATTGGCTCCTATCTGGAAGTGGAAAACCCTCCTTGATTCCTTGGTGAAAATGATGTGCAGGGAAACATCTTATGATCCAAACAGCACATCCAATCTCTTCTGCAGAGACAAGGATAAATGGATTGTACTGTGATTATATGAAAAGACTCTTTGGGGAGAAAGGCATTTTGGTCACTGAGATCCAGAATGGTCCTGAAATAGGTAGTAAAATAACCTGGAATAATATTCTAGCCCACTTTAGTCCAGAAGCACCTCTTGAATGGCTCTTTTGCAAAGGAGATAGTTCATTTCTTTCCTTGCCTAGTAGCACATCAAAGAAGAGGTGAGGGCAGATTCAGATAAGGTGTGTGAAGATGCACTGAGTATCATCTTGCAATAACTTCCCTTCCCATGTACTCCTGGACATGTTTCTCCAAGTTCAGGTATGGAAGGAAAATCTACTAACAGCTGTCTTCTGCGGAAGATGGTCAGGAAATGAGTCAAACAATACAAAAAACAATAAAAAATGGAGGAAAATGTGGAAATACGACAAACCAGTGCCCGCAGTAAAAAAATATTAAATATTCTCTAGTGCCTCGGCTTACAATGCCTTCAATGGAGTGACACAGTAGTCAGGAGTCAAACAATACTGTTGAGTAAGACTTTACTATTACAGTAGATGTTCAAATAAATCACTGTTGCAGTACACCTGACTTATGGGATGTATCCTGCTAAGGATGCCATATGTCCAAACAGTCTACAAAAGCTTAGGCACCTTCCTATCTTGCCATACATCCAGTCTACGACCTACGCATGAGATTACGTGCTGGTACTTAATGCATGTACAGGTGTGAAAAATCCTCAGAGCTGTTTGCTCCAGGAAAAGGACAGAGGCTAATGCTCAAAGAGAATAGACTTAAGACACAAACTGGAAAAAAAAAGAAAGAAAGGGTGAAAACTATGGGGGTAAACCTCAGCAAAGTATAAAACACATAAAAAACAATTCTAGGGAGAAGAAGAAGAAAGAGTGCATATACTACAACAGTGATCTATTTCAACATCCACTGTTAAGGTAAGGTCTTACATGACTGTTATGTTCTTCATTAGATCACTGTTGCAGTATTGCTGACTTATGGGATGATTCTCAAAGCTTTAAGGTTAAAAGAGTGAAAGTTTGAGGAACAGAGCTGAAGTCCAATAGCCCTTGAAGAATGATTCTGGCAAAACGTGCTCTTGTTGTAGAAAAAAGCATCTATTTGGTAATGTTTTGTGAAACTGTGAATAAAAGACAAGGTATAGATCTCTAGAATGAATTTAGAGTCAAGGCCCATGAAAAAGGCTCCAGAAGAAGCCATAGCTCTGGTAGAATGTGCTTTAATCTGATCTTGAAGTGCTTTACCATGGAAAGAGTAGCACAAAGAGAGAGAAAGTGACAGCCAGCTGGAGATGCTCTATTTAGATACTGGAAAGCCCAACTTTCTTCCTTCATAAGAAATAAAGAAATTGGTCAGATTTCCAGATTTCTTTGTCTTATCAGTATAGAATCTAATCTGAGCTGTTTATGGGCATCCAGCAAACAAAGAATCCTTTCATCTTTATTTTGAGGACTGGGGAAAATTATGTAAGATGGCTATATTCATTCAAAGATAGTTCAGCCAATCATAACTTTTAGCATAAAGTAAGAGTTAGTTCTGCAGTGGCTACTGTCTTTATGAAAACTTAAGAAAGGAGAGGTACACATGAGAGCCTCTAACTGAGAAACCTTTTGACAGGCATCAAGGCCCCTAAAAAAAAACGTCTTCCAAGTCAAGAATTTTAAAGATGCTGAAGCTGGTTCAAAAGGTGATAGCTTTAACTTTTCAAGGAATAATTCAAGTACAAAGAAGGGTGAATGGATTTCAATTGGAGGCATAATGCAGACGATGCCTTTAATAAACTGTTGGACCTCACAGACAAAGAAAGAGGATAATCAACTAGCAGGCAGGCTGAGATGACTGATAAATGTACACTGATAAAGGTATATGCTAGATCAGAGTTGAGCAGCTCATACAAATATTTGAGGATAATGGGCACATCCAAATGTGGGTCCTGTCTTCTGTTGGTGCAGCATTAAGAAAACCATTCCCTTTATTAAAATAAGATTTTCTTATTGCAGGTTTTTTTTACTTCCTTTTTTAATTTCTCAAAGTCTTGGGTTTCTAATACCATGATGGGAATGGACCCCATTCCTAAGTCAAAGTATGATTAAAGTTCATGAAATTAGTATTGTTTCAATCTTTGATGCCAGCCAGAAGTGCTCTTTGCAGCACCCGCAATGTCCCAGTAATGACTCCTTCTGCAATTCATATGGAGTTACATGTATTGGTAACATATCTAAATATGACTAAAGGTTCTTTTTTATAAAACCGTTGCTCCTCCTACTACTATTGGAACTGTCTGAGTATCTTTACATCCACACTGCTCTTGTTTCTGCCTGGAAATCCTGATATTTTATGACTTTGTGTCTCTGTATGCAAGGCACTGTAGTCACTGGGTACAGCGATTTCAATGATAAATGCTACTTTTGACATCTTTTCATGCACCACTATATCTGTTTTTTTTTTTGCATCTGTCTTTTGAACTGTTGGTAATAGGTGATCCCATGTGATGTAGACTTCATCATTTTCTATGATGCTTTGTGGCTCATTTTTCCAGTGTTTTTCAGCCACTTCAACACCATAATGTTTGCACAGTCCCCAGTGCAACAGTCTTGCCACATTATTATGCCTTTCAGTATACAGTCCTTCTGCCAATTAGTATGTCACAACCAGCAACAAGGTGTGTGACTGTTTCCATTTCTGTCTTATAAAATCTACATTTGTCTGTTTCTCACACACGTTCAATGGGCTTTATACACCAATGTGTATGTAGCCCACTATCTTGGGCCGCCAATATCAACCTTTCATCTTTTGGTTTGAATTCACCTCTCCTTAACCATTCCTGAGTTCAATCCTGATCAACATGATGTTCTTCCAGAAGTTTTCAATACTTGCAACTACATTTATGCATTTTCCACGTTTCTTGCCTTCTCATCTGATCCTTCACCTTATATTCTTTATTTTATTTTTTGGCACATTCAGTTGCTGCCTGATTTTTATCTACTTCTGGTTTGATTTTCATTCCTTCTTGATGCTGAAATGCTTCTGCTACACTAAGCAGGGAAGACTTATTAGATTTATTCTCTTCATGTTAGAAAACTTTCACTATGTTTGGTTCTTGTGAGGTCAGCAGATGTGTGGACAGTCCCAAAATTGCAGATCTATACATGTAATCAATTTCAAGGCGGCCCATACCTCCTTTGGAAAGGGGAATATATATTGGTATGCACTGATTTTTATAAATCATTTGATGAGCATGAAGCATCCTTCTTGTTTTCCTGTATAAACTATACAACACCTTTTGGGGCCAGTCAATCACTCTAAAACTGCAAGTTATGACAGGAAGAGCAAATTGGTTTACAGCTTGAATTTTGTTGCTACCTGTCAATGTTGTTTTCAGAAATAATGTACGTCTTCTAAAATATTCCTTACTAAATTTTATTCACATTGGTTCATGTTTTATTATTGATCCTTCTTTGATTCACAAATATTTATACACTCCCTCTTGCTAAAGTTCTTTTATATCACATTCTTGTCCCAAACTGATGCTTTCTTGGTGCTACAGTTTTCCTGCTTTAAAGGATGCTTTTGCACATTTATCAAGACCAAATGACATTTTTATACCACCTGAAAAAGTTTGACTACTTGCAGTTTTGCTTTCAGTTCCTCATCTGATGAGCTGCACAGTTTTTAATCATGGACAAAGCGAAGTTGAGAAGTCTTTACACTTTGTTGTTTTCTAGGAGTCAAATTATAGCCATGGCCTAATCTGTTACGTAGACAGCGTAATGGCTTAAGGGCAAGTCAGAATAGCAGCAGTGACAGGGAGTCACCCTGGAATATCCCCCTTTGAATTGTTATCCCTGGAATAATAATTTGTCCTTTATCATGGCTTAATTGCAAAGTGGTCTGCTGCTGTTTCTTGGTCATTGTAATGTAATCGATCAGCTTTTTAAGCACTCTTTTATTCATAAATGTGAGATACTGTCAAATGCTTTTTTGTAGTCAATCCATGCCATACTTAGATTCTTCCTCTTTTTCCAGCTGTCCATTATGACTTTATTTAGCAACAAATGATCCTTTGTTCCATATGACTTTTTTATTGCCCTTTTGTTCTATTGCTATGATTGAATTTTCCTCTAAATGACTATAAACTCTGTCGAAATCAATTCAGTACAGTTTATACGTCATCGGAAGGCAAGTTATTGGTCTATAATTTTTAGGATAACTTGCAGGTTCACTCTTAAGTAGGAGCATTGTTTTTCCTGATGTTAACCAGCTTGGTATGCATATAAATAGTTCTTACTCATGGCTAAATCGTCATGCAAAGATATTAATACTTTTAGCCAGAAGTTAGGTACTGCATCTGGGCCTGGGATCCACAGGATCTTCATAGATATTTCTCCAAAATGTATTTATTTCTTCTTTTTTGGGTGGTCTTTCAATTCCTTTTGCCTTGTTTCTCAATCCTCTATAGAACTTTTTTGGGTCATCAATAAATTGCTTATTTTGTACTTTTCCTTTATCTGTGTATCTTCTAAGTTTTTCTGCCTGTGCTCATATTTTTAGTTTGTTATTTGCAGTAGTGTAAGACAGATCCTGATCTGTTATAATATTGAGCATTGCTTTTATCACATCTAGCCTTCTGAGTATCTTTGTTGATATGTTCCTTCTTCTATACTCTTCTAACAATGACACTTCTTGTCTTAACTGATTTACAGTTTTCTCTATTTGATACTTCCATGATGGCATTCAATTTCTCCCCCTTCCTTTCCCTTACTACCCGGTGTTCTTGTGGTAGAATTTTATCTGTTATTAATTTAGCTGCACAGTATTTACTTCTGTTATATTGCATGGATCTCTATGGACAGCCCTAATTACTGTGTTCACTTGTTTTATAAAACTTCTGACTTTTTGAGTTTTAATGACCTTCTGCAGTCTATTTCTTTCATTGATCTTAATATGTCCATCTCTATTAAATCAAGCAACTCTTCTCTTAGTTCATTTTCTTCCAAACTGAGAGCACATTTTTTGCTCCCCATTTCCTGTGGGCATTCTACAGAAAGTTCTGTAGCATTATCCTGTGGAACATTCTCTTCAATTTCATCCTGTGTCATCCGTTGCTCTGTCATATGGGAACTCATTGGCCTATCACTCCTCAACATTGATTGCGTCACAGTTGCCACAGTTTCCTGGTCCTTCCCTTGCTGTCCAGCTTCAAATGAACATTTATACTGGTTTCCTGTGGAAGGCTCCAAAATATCTCCATATGTCAACTGACCAGTTGCTTCCTGTTCCACTGGTTTCTCCTTAATTTGGATGTCCATTGCTCTATCTTGCTGTGGTGCTTTCTGAGTTAGATTTTCTACACTGAATCCTTCACTTTGCAGGTACTCCATAACCTCAGTTTCTATTTCTTTAACTTCTCCTTTACTAATCTTCTTTTCTACTTTTTTCTTTGTCTTGTTTTTTGTTATGTAAAGTTTTCCATGCCTGGATTCCTTTGCCTGTATTTCTCTTCAAATATCCTCGGTGCTGCTCTTTTTGTATTGATTAGTTTTGATTTCTCCTTTGCATAAATATTAGACCATATTAAATCTCTCTTTCTTTCCCATGTCCATATTTCTTCCTCAGATGTCTCCTGATCTTTCTGTTTCTTCTTACTTTGGGGACTTGTTCCATCATGCTGTGATTTAACCAGTGTTAGACCTTCTACACCAAATCCTTCACTACACAGGCATTCTGTAACTTCAACTTCTATTTTTTTTAACTTCTACTTTACTAATCTTCTTTTCTACAGTCGCTCTTTGTGACATTATTTTTATTGTGAAATGTTCCATATCTGGATGCCTTTGCCTGTATTCCTCTTTGAATATCTTTGGGGCTGCATTTTTTGTGTTGGTTAATTTGACCTTCAACTTTGCATAAATACTGCACCATATCAAATCTCTCTTCCTTTCCCATGTCCATATTTCTTTTTTATACTTTTCAAAAATCTCTAGGTTTTGTTGTTTATATTTTCGCACTTCCTCAGATGCTTCTTTTTATAAACAGATCAAAGTTTCTTGGACTTTATAATGTTTTTCACAAATCTACTGTATTAGCGAACACAAATTTTACATTTTAAGCTTCTGACAGTTTTTCTTGTGGAAGTATGTTTCTTTCCTCTAATTTCTCCCTTAATCTTTTTTTTATATCGTGTGTCTGGAAATTCTGTACTTTTTGCATAATAGTAACAATAAATAATATCTTTCTTATCCTTAATATTCCACTCTATCATTTTTATGGCTCTTCTTTAGCCTATCAGGTTTTGTGATTTTTGTAGACTGCTACTTCCTTCTACAACAGGGGGGGCCATTGTTCCCCTGGGCCTGGCCTGGCCCCATTGCAGGAATGTTTCCGTATTTTGAGGATTCTACACTGTCATTTTTCCAGTCCTGGCACCACTGCACCTACCAGGATTGGGCAATTTTTTATCCTGGGTCTTGTGCACCAGTTATCTTTTTTAATTTTTGACCTACTTCTGTCCATGATATATGCTATACAAAATACAGTCTATATATCAGTGTCGTCTTGCTGAGATTTTGTGAAAAACAGGGTCCACCTCATGAAGGTACTCGCCAAGACTTGAGGATGAATTCAATTTCAGCAATACTACTCTCCTTTGTTTACTGACTTATCATCCTTCCATTCAGACCCCCTGTACTAGCTGTTGCATGTCCTCAAAGTAAATGTGCCTGAAAGGAATGTCTGTCATCCAAATTATGAGGTTCAACGTCTTCAGGTTGGGATGAATAAAGGACCTGTTTTTTGTGACAGCATGTCCATCCTGTGGGGTAAGTTGTGTGGATTGTCCTTGACTAGGTGAAAAGCAAGACAGAACCAATGCTGTCTGGACCAAATGGAAGTCAATAACAACATTTTTGGATTGTCTTTCTGAATCTTCAGAATTAATTTTAGGTGAGTAGAAAGAAAGGGAAAACATATCGAAATTTTCCTTTCAATGAAAAAGAGAAGACACCTAGTTTTGAAGCTTCCTTGCATGGAGCTCTGGAGCAAAACAGTCTGAGGTGGTTGTTCAGAGTACAGGCAAAGACATCTGTCTATCCACTAGTTGTAGACATGCCATGTTTTGGCCTTTTTCTAACCTTGCCAGTACAGCATAGGTGGATTGTTTGGCAATACTTTAGAAACATGGAGCTTAAAAACAACTTTGATATCTATAATACAGCTAATAGGGTTTGACTTTACTGTCCTGAATAAACTCATAACAACTTAAAAAAAAAAAAAAAGTCACAGGCATTCAAAAGCCATGTAGCTGAAACACTGGTGTGCCCTTAGGGGTTATATGTATATATCCCATGGGCCTGCACTACAGGAAGTTTTAGGTATTACACAACAAACACTCCAGTTTTGCTTAGACTTACAGTTTTTACTGAATATTTTGTAAAATAGTGATATTCAAATAGAAATCTTTCAGGACCAGTGTCATTAAAAAAACTTGGGGGAAGATGAGAGGAATAAAAAGTTTTTAGAGGGTTAACATCTTGAATTGTCAAACTTTTAGTAAAGCATTTAAAGAGAGGAACTTAGAATTAGTTGCAATTTTCCGCCTTCTCTTGGAACTAGAAGAAAGTCTGGAGTAACGAACTTTTCCTTTTTGTGAGGGTAGGTTCTATTACTCCCTGATAAAACAAATCTAAAAGAATTGAAAAGATATGATGTTGATTTGCGGGGACCTGAGGAATAATATAATTCCAGAGTAGGCTGTATCCTGTCATTATTATGTCCAAAACCCAAGCATCTGAAGTCAGTTTTCCAAAGGGAGAAAGACAGGTAAAGTCACTCTGCCAGACTGGGAAGGGGTTGGCCAAGATGGAGGGAGTAGAGGGATAGAATACAGTCAGAAGTTAGAAGCTTTGCTGGAAAAGTAACCACTGGATCCACTGAATTCAGACTTTGGTTTGTCCTGCTCTTTATTCTTCTTTGAGAATTCATTTCCTTTTTTGCTGTGAAGGTTTTTGGGATTTGTAGAAAAATGGTCCAAATATGGAGTGGTTTGTCCTCTGAAACTTGGGAATGGGGAAAGAAAAGCTGCTAAAAATCTGGTATTATCTTGCCTTTTTCCACTAGTTTCCTGAATACTTCAGCAAAAGAAATGTCAACAAGTGGTCCTTGCCTAAAGGTACATCACGTAATTTGGCTTTTACATCATCATAGAGGGACTGTAGCCTAAGCCAGGCATACCTTAGGATCAGCAGTGTTATACCCCCACATTTAAAAGAATGTCGTGACACTTGGGGGGCTGAATTAAGCATGCCCTGTAAAAAAAGATTTAGTGTCTGAATTAGGAGTGTTAGAGATCAGTTTGGTCCCATTATCAAATACAGAAAGCACAAATCTGGTCATGAGTCTAATAATTAATGGCACAGAAGGACAAGGTGGCAGAACTGTGGACTGTCTTACCACATCCACCATGGCCCTGCTATTCTTGCTATTTGGTAAGGTATTAGTGGAAGAGACCAGATTGGAAACTGCATGTGACTCCACAGAAACAACTGCAGGATCTGAAGGATTTTTATATGAATGCTAGGTACATTATAAAATCTGTCTGGCTTCTGAGAGTAGGTGGCTGGGATGCAAGTGCCAGAGAAGCGTACAAAATGGTACTTTCCAGAGACTAAAGAACAGGTGGAATATCAGAGCAGAGGTTTTTGGTACATTAATGTACATAAGGCCATGATATTTTTTTCTGGGGATCAGATAATTGCTTACACTTCTGGTTAAAGTGTTCCATCATTTTGTAGAATAGTATCAAAAAAGTAAGCTTCTCGTGAGGGGAGTTGGAAGACAAAGTATCATCTGCTTCAGATTCATTGTGTACAGGAGACCCGAATCGGTTTGAGCTAAATAATCCGGAGCTTCTGATTCTGAGTATGAAGAAAGTTAGTCTTCAAAAGAAGAGTCCCTTTTTTTATGAAGTGTGGGAACAGAAGAATAAGCAAACTGTGAAGGCTGCAAAGTCATTAGGGCTAAAAAACGCCCTCGAGAGAAACTATACCACTCTTTTTAAGGGTTCCTAGGAAAAACAGCAGGTGTAGCTGGAAGGCAGACATGCTTGGTCTTTTGTTTATTTTCTTAGGAGCATTGAAGGAAACAGTATGTTGAGGAGGAGGAGGAGGAGCAGACCCCAGATGTACCTCCTTTAAGGTCCTTGGGATATCTTCTCAGACAAGTGTTTGAGGGATTCTCCTATACCCTCAGACAGGATTAGCCTTGGCTCTCCTTTCATGACCAAGCCAGCCATATGGTCAGTCAGTACAGGATGTGTTGGTGACCCTGCCTCAGGCCGGCCTCCTAAGAGGTCCTAAAAGATGGAAGATGTACACAGGTTCAGTAGTTGGGAGGTCTGAGCTACGTAGAATACTATCTCCCTGATTTTGGGGATATGGCTAGAACACTGTGACCTGGATAGAACATTGGGAGATTGATAGCTTGACTCAAAATAAACTCAGAAATAACTTTGGGCATGAATAAGGGATTTATTCTTAATGTGAATATCTTTACGGAAAACAAAACAGGGTTCACCCACCATGAGAGCTTGCAACTCAGATACCCTTCTTACAGATATCAGAGCAATGAGATCAGTTTTCCATGTAATGAATATTAAGTCTACTTGATGAGCTGGTTCAAATGGAGACAAGGTTATCTTTTGCAGCACAAAGTTAAGATCTCAAGAAGGAGCCACCTGTTTAAGGAGCGGTCTCAGGTGTAAACCCCCCATCAGAAATTGTTTCACTAAAAGAAAGTGGAGGATCTATGGGCAAACATGCTGAAAGACCACAAGTTATACCTTGATAGAGGAATAAGAGAGGCCAGAGGATAGTAACTCATACAAATATTTAAGCACCAGTGGTACATAATCTCTGATGGGACCCTGGTTAATGGTTAAACACTAAGTAGAAAATCTTTTCCACTTGGCAATATCCATTTTCTTAGTAGCAGGTTCTACTGCCTCCTTTCATATCTGCTGCATGTCCTCAGGAAAGAAGTCCTTAAAAGGATCAGAACTGAATCATCCAGGCAGTTAATTTAAAAAGTTTCAGAGTATCAAACTCCCCCTGTCTTGTGTGAGTAGGTCCAGTTTGTGAGGAATCTTGTGGTAACTGCGATTGGCCAATATGAAGGAAGAACCAAGACTACCTGCACCAAAAGGGTGTCACCACAATGACATTTGTGGAGCCCTTTTGAAAGTTCAGAATCACCCTGGAAATCAGAGAAAAAGGAGGAAAGTCATAAAGGAACATTCCTGACTATGGAAAAGAAAAGGCATCTGTTTTCCAGGCTCATCTCCCAGGAGTCCTGGAGCAGAATTTGTTCAGCTGTTTGATTTGAAAGGAAGCAAGCAGATCTACTTCAGGTGTTCTCTAAAAACTGGATCACTTCCTGGAAGTCTCCCTTGTTCAATTTCTATTTGTGAGGATCTGCCCTTGTCTCGCTCAGCTTGTCTGTGGTACTTTTGCTCTGACAAAATGTAAGATGCCTGGGGGGGGTTAAGTAATGCTGAAGAGCTACCTCCCAACCTGCAACAGCCAGCCTGCACAGAGGGTATAACCTGGTGCCCATTTGCTTGTTTATATACCACATCACTGTGGTGTTGTCTGTAATCACCAGAAAAGGTCCAGTGGACCATACATGATGAAGGGATGTTAAGGCATGGATCACAGCCCACATCTCCTTGACAACAGCATGTTGTGGTCTGTCTGAGGAATTCCACAGGCCTTGCACATTTACCCTCATAGATACTACCTACCCCAAGTGAAATCTGAGGAGTCTCTTGTTATCGACTGGCTTAGAGGTACAGGAGAAAAGGGGTGACTTGGATTTACTTCTATAGTCTCCACCATTGCAGTTCCTTTCTGACAAAGCCCAAAACTGGAAACACAAATTCCTGAGGATGCAAATGTTGGGTCTCCATGTATTTTTTTAGAAACCAATAAAAAAAATTATGAGGCTCACATCATGAACCCCATGATCCTGAAATACTCTCTGGCTAAAATCTAAGACTGATTTGAGAACTCAGGAAAGTTTCCAAAAAAAAAAAAAAAAACACCTTCTCTTGTGTCTATAAAACAGCCCAGAAAAAACAGTCCTAAAGAGGATATCTAAATAAGGAAATATGGGAATGCATTCAGTCTGTAATGAGCTATGACTGGAGACAGACACTTTGTAAATGGAACTGTAGATAACTCACAGAATAATGCAGAAAACTGTTAATGTGACACAAACCCAAAAATCTGAGATATTTCCTGAAGCTTTTGGCTAACAGAATCTGATGATATGCATCTTGTAGATCTAACATTACTAAAAAATATCCTCAGGGGATGAGAGGTAACAGATTCTGAAAGGTCAACATCTTGAATGTTGGCACTTTCACATACAGATTTACAAAAAAATCTAGAACTGGTGTCTAAGAACAGTCTTTCTTTGGTACCAGAAACATTCTGGAATAGAAGCATTTGCCCCTTTGATTTAAATGCACCAGTTCTATGATTCCTAGGGTGAGTGAATACTAAAGAACCAGAGGAAAAAAAATGTCTGGTTCAATCTCTCTCTCTCCCATTATGCACCACATGGTTCATTAGGAAATGAGCACCTTTCATTGCTCATTGTTTCTGTAGCAGTTACGGGTTTTACAGACTGAGCACAGGCCCTCCGGTGGTGTCTGGTTCAATGGTGGGGAGGGATTCCAATGAAAGCAAGTATTTGTATACGCTGCCAATGGTATCTCTCCTAAAAAATTTCTAGCAACCAAGAATCTGAAATAATCTGTTGTCAATCTGGAATTCATACAGGTTATTTCTGGGACACATCTTGACAGGCAGAGGTAGTAGGAGTGGAGTGGGGTGAGTCACTCTGAATTATTAGACTGTCCTGTTTTAGCAAAAGATCCTTGTTTCTTGCTTTTCCCCTCATGCCGTCTCTCTCTCTTTTTTTTTTGTTAAATTCAAAAAAACAAAGACAAACCACACTGGCAACTGCTTAGATAAATTAGCGCTTTCGTTTACTGGCAAATTGTAAACTTCTTCAGATAAAATAGCCATCTCAATACATTGCTTAAATAGTACAAAATATTCTGATGTCATAAATCATATAATTGATTAATTACTTAATTAAACAGCAAATTTTAAAGAGAAAATGCTCATATAAGACCACACTTTTAAAATATTTACTACATAATATTAGAAAATATTACTAAAAAAAGGTTACCATACAAATAAATATATACTTGTATTATTAATATAAAAGCATAGTGATAATAACTACCTACATAATGCTTTTAATTTCAACAAACTCTTTATTGAAATCATTTCATTTAGCCCTGGCGGTGAATTTGCATCAAGTTTAAGTTGCCATAAAATTTCTTTCTCTTCCAATTTAAGGCTAGATGGGCCCCCCCGCCCAGTGTCATAAACACAATCAATAATAACAAATTGAAAATTATGGCCTGGGTTCTGTATAACATTTCTAGCCAAAGCATTACAAGAATTCTGCTTATTAATGGCATAAATATGTTCATGTACTCGGTGTTTGAAACATCTATCAGTTTTACCTACGTAAAATGATGTACATAGGACACATATTCCTAAATAAATAACCCCCTTAGAGTTACAATTGAATTTGTTGTTAATAAAAATCCTACATTTCTGTATTGAAACGGAACTAACAGTCTTAATATATTTGCACCAGGAACCAAAATTCACCTATAGACGGGGTTTGAATTTGAAGGGAATACTAGAGCAAGGAAGTAGACACATTTACAAACCCCATTGTGGAATGTACAAGTGTGAATGCTGTTCCTGGTGCAAATATATTAAGACTGTCTTGTAATGCTTTGGCTAGACATGTTATACAGAACCCAGGCCATAATTTTCAATTTGTTATTATTGATTGTGTGATGACACTGGGCGGGGGGGCCCATCTAGCCTTAAATTGGAAGAGAAAGAAATTTTATGGCAACTTAAACTTGATGCAAATTCACCGCCAGGGCTAAATGAAATGATTTCAATAAAGAGTTTGTTGAAATTAAAAGCATTATGTAGGTAGTTATTATCACTATGCTTTTATATTAATAATACAAGTATATATTTATTTGTATGGTAACCTTTTTTTAGTAATATTTTCTAATATTATGTAGTAAATATTTTAAAAGTGTGGTCTTATATGAGCATTTTCTCTTTAAAATTTGCTGTTTAATTAAGTAATTAATCAATTATGTGATTTATGACATCAGAATATTTTGTACTATTTAAGCAATGTATTGAGATGGCTATTTTATCTAAAGACATTTACAATTTGCCAGTAAACGAAAGCGCTAATTTATCTAAGCAGTTGCCAGTGTGGTTTGTCTTTGTTTTTTTGAATTTATCAGTTTTTGTATTTCTCTTGTGGACTTTTTTTTTGTTCATTGTTTGGCTAGAGAACACAGAGATTGTTTGATTTTTTTTTGTTCTGTTTTTTTAGAAGGAAAAGAGGATTTTGGAGATTTGTAAGCCAGGGAGAGGGTGTGTGTGTGAAAAATCCTGTATTAATTTCCCTCTTTCATCAAATTGTTTCAGGACCTGAGTAGCAGATGGGCCAAACAAAACCTCATTATCCAAGGCTGAATTTAACATTTCAGACTCTACCACATCAGAAAACATCTGATTACATACCCAGGCATATTATCTCAACATATTAGCACTAACTTATATTCATAAAATAGCAGAATATATTCTAAGAACTAAGCCAACATGGGAATTTAGAAAGGAGATTCTGCCAATAGGTATGACTGTGATTAGGGGTACAGTGACTAGGCAAGAGGGGGCAGGAAATTACTGAAGAAAACTGGCAGAGGAACCAAAGTATTGGGAGCAAATGATTAGAGAGGGAAAGGTAACATAATGCGAAGATGCCAAAAATACACTTGGGACTGCTGGCTAGAAAGTGTTTCCTATCAGGGACTGATATCAGAGTATAGGTAAGGAGACGGACAGAGGAATCCCAAGTAAAAGATTTGCTCTAGTGAGTTTTTAGTTGAATCTAGAACTGCTGTTAAAAAAGGGATAATTAGCATGAATATAAAATACTGCATGAAAGTTACAGGAATCAATCAGAGGACGGTAGAAAAGACTGAGAAGAGAGACTGGATAAACAATTCACAAAGAAACAATGGGAGAATATATGTATAGCTCTCAAATATGTAACAAAGTGTACAATATTTAGGATTTTTGCTTGGAAGTGTTTGCATAGGTATTTTATACCCCAATCAGACTTCAAAGAATTCTTCCTCAGGTAGATTGCAAATGTTGGAGGTGTGATGGAGAACAAAGTGGTAACTGGGAACATATTTTTTGGAAGAGTAATGAGTTGGCAGACTTTAAAAATTCCCTACAGATTATTCTGTCAGAAATACTGGGTGAGTGTAACTAAGGAAATAATTTTTCTTTAGCTAGGACACCCGATCTAAATTGCCAAGGCATAGTAAGGCTTTGTTAAGTTTAATTCTGGTGGCTGTCAAAAATGCAATTACTAGAAAAAGAAAATCAAAGTCTAAACCAACTGTATCTGAAGTATGGAATACAGTAACAGACAGAGGAACTGGAAGTGGGATCTTTAGAAAAAGGTAGGAGCAAATTACACAGAAAAAAATGGAGATTGTGGGAACAATATACGCAAGGTAATGTTTTAGATGAGGAATGAGGTTTAACAGAAGGCAGGAATTGAGTCTCTAATGCTGGATTGACAATGTTTGTATAGAAGATTATATTTGATGTATAATGTTTGTAACTGAGAATATGTCAATATGGTTTGTTTTCATTTATATAAATGTATGATTGTCGATATCATAACTGATAATTTCATAAATATGATTAAAAAACACATTAGCAGTAGCAGTGGCCCTAGATGCATGTACCTGCACAATCATACATGTTAAAAACAATGGAATTCTAACAAGCACTATCATCAAGAGGAAGCGTAGCAGATAATTCTCTAAAACTGTCAGCAGAAAAAAAAATAAGCTGTCACATACTAGTCTGTCAGCACAAAAAAAAATAACAATAAGCTATCACATACTAGTCTGATAGTTAAGCATTCTATATGTCAAAGTGGAAGAAGAAAATATCTTACCAAATCTATCCAATATTTTCCTTCTTTCTCCACAGGAGAAGGACTGGAAAAAAACAGGAGTCTATTTCCATCTGGCGAAGATGTAGATATGGCCACAGGATCAGACTGGAGGTAGGAGAACAGATGTGTGTTAGTTTGAGAAATTTTTTAAGCCTGTCTAACTTTCTGGGAACTGAAGGCTGAGAATCAAAGTAGTTATAGGCAGCATTAAATATATCCTTCAGGGCTGGCACAATAAGAGTTATAGGAGTGGAATGAGGCATATATACTTGTAACATATCATAGTATCTCCCGAATTCAGTAGGAACATCCACCTGTTTCCATAAAATACATTCATCCTAGCTACTGTCTGAGAGAAGGAAAATTCCTCTGGGGGGGGGGGGTGTGAGTACCAAGTTTCCTCAGAATCAGGGATTTGGGTTTAGGAATCTGCAGGAGAAGAAGCATTATCTCTGTCTATGTCAGAATCCTCTGACTTGTTTTTGTCAATAATACCTCTTGACATTATTTTCAGGTAGGGATTTCTGAGCACCAGGATTTACAGCCTGTAACAATTGCTTGGCTAAGGCAAGAAAATCATGTCTTCTAACAGATGCCATGTATTCAGACAAACAATGTTCAACCTTTTGTTTTTTCATTACAGGTGTGGATAAAGGAAGACTCAGAGAGGGTACTTCTGTCCCATCTAGGTGTCTCTTTCCTTGGCTACACCAAGCAACATCTCCTGGAATGTCTCCCTGACCCAGAAGAGATGGCTCGTCCATACTCGGATGAGACACTGGAACAGCCAAAAATATGTGTCTGACCCTTGCTTATGGTGGGTGAAAAGACTACAGTAAATGAAGCCAGAGAGGTAAGTGAGTGGTCTGAGAAATGGCTAATGGCCACTACAGATTCACCCACTATCAGCTGATGCATTGTCTGAGCTCACAGTGTCAGCAAGGGCTCTTTGGTATGTTGATTTTCCTTTCTAGGTATAATGGAAGATAGAACTGGTGGAAGAGGGTTAAGTATCCATACCATAACTGAAGGAGGATGTCTCTATAAGATGGTAAGTTGTGAAAAAGTGTTCCTAAGCAGCATGCTTTCACTTACTCTCACATACGCAGTCTCCAACCATAATAATGCATAGGCATCACACTAAATTCCTATCAGAAAACTCCTTTTTCAAAACCTCAGTCTGACAAAAAAAATGGCAGGTACATTGTCATACAGTGAACACAAACACTAACAGTCTGTATAAAACACTTCTCAGTACAAACCTTTTTATAAAATAACAAAGTTTGCATACACAGAACATTTTAATCGTACATTTTATTCGTACATTTTAATACTGATAGTTATTTTTCTACAGAAAAATCAGTTGCATTTAATATTCTATGACTGCTTATATCCTCTCCCTCCATGCTAAACCTCCCTCAGTAAAGGTCAGCCTGCATTACTTTTCCCAAAAACATTAGTACAAACCCTCTTATTACAGCAATTTAACTGCTCTTTACTGATATTTTTCCTGCTGTACTCATCTCTTCCACTCCTTCCTGCTCCATTCGCCCTACGGGCTCACTCTGCTCCCTTACCCAGCCCCCAATTTCCACCTGCCCCCAGCACACCTAGCCTTATTCCTCCCTGACCCCTCCCTCTCAGCCTAATTACCCAATAGCAGCTCCATCACTTAATTCCTCCCACCCACAGCTCCTTCATACTCTCTTCCATCTGTACACCACCCAAACAATTAAAGTCCCCTCCTGTTTTACTAAATTGCTATAAAAAACCTCCATCACTTTCTAAACCCTCTGTTCCTATTCAACCTTCTCTATTCTACCAACCTACATCTATCACTCTCCCTTTTGCTTCAATATGCTCTTTTTAAGTCATCACACCCCCCAGGCCCTCTGCCTCTTCTCCCTGCTCCTAATTCCCTTATACTCTGCTAGCTCATATACATCCAATGCTTGCCCAATATTACCTACAAAGACAACTACCATACATACACACCTTCACCCTCAATCATACTCCCATCACCACTCTATCTCCTTATCTCTCATTCAGCTCAACACTCTGCACTTATTCCACCCTAAAATCTTCTCCTCTAAACTTAAGACACTGTCACCTACTCTAAACTTAAATCTAACTAATTTCATATCTAGTAAACCTGAATGGCTAAAGGATATTTTCTTTAATAACCTAGTCCAAGCTGGTGATATCCATCCTAACCCTGGTCCTACTCCCTCTATTGCTAACAACCACCACTTATCATCCTCCTTCTACCACAACACCCTAAAGATTTTCAAAATAAATGCACAAAGTTTTAATAACAAAGTTCACCAATTTCAAGCTTGGTTAAGCCATAACTAACCTGACATCTTAGCCATCTCCAAAACCTGGCTCAAACCCTCTATCTCCGACTCTGAGATCCTGCCCCCAGGATTTCATATTCTCAGAAATTCAGAAATGACACACTAAACAAAAAAGGTGGCAACTCTGCCTTAGTCTGCTCTAAGCTCCTTACTGTAATTCCTCTCCAAATTCCAATTCCTCAATTACAGAATACTGAACTGCTGGACTACTAAAACTAAATAAACATAAAAATATCTGCATAATTGCCAGATGTATCTCACCTGGTAATACCATCTCTACTCGCGAAGAAATTCTCCTATGGGCTTCTACTAGAATGAACTACGAAACGTACATCCTAGGAGATGTAAATATTAACTGGAACAAAATCAACTGCCATTCTCCCTCCCTAACCATCAATCTCTATAACTTCACTCAATTAATCCTCCCCATCACCCGACCAAACAAAACAAATCCACCTGGATCCACCTTAGGCTGTATCCTAGTCTCTGATCCTAATAAAATAACCAGCTCTGGCACTATTCCTGATGCCATTAGCGATCACCTCCCAGCCTTCATACATCGCTCAACCAGCTCTTCCCCACACCAGCATCAATACATTCGCACTCGCAACCTCACTAGCTTCAACCCCACTACTTTCTCAAACATTTTCAAACAAATGAACTGGCAAATTCTAAACACCCTTCCTCATGACAGTGTTATAGATTACTTCAACTCTGTCTTCCTAGATACCCTAAACTCCCTAGCCCCTCTAAGAAACAAAAGGATAAAAACTAAAACAGTTCCTTGGCTATCCAAAGAGACAAAACAGATCATGCACCAAAGAGATAAAATATGTAAACTTTACCAAAACATTAAACTGCCCGCTACGCTGCTCCAATATAAACAGCTGTGTAACCTTGCAAAAAAGCTAATCACCAAGGACAACAAATCCTACTACATCAAACTCCAGTCCAATAACAATAAAAACCCCAAGCTATTCTGGAATTCAATAAATTCTCTTCTCAATCCAGGCTCCAAGAATAATCCCTGTCCTGACCCAAGTAAATCTGACCTTGAACTAAGCTCTGAATTTAACTCATTCTTCATAGAAACTATTTCTAACCTCACAAAGACGTTTCCTGACAATAACCCAACTTCCCTTCACTCTCCACTTCCTAACTCACCTAGTAACCCTCCTTCTCTGTTTGAGCTCAAACCCATCTCCACCAACTTTATAAAAAAAGTTTGTCCAAACTTAAACCTTGCTCTAATGCTCCTGAGAATATCCCCTCCTCCTTTCTAAAATGTGCTGCAGATGGTATTGCACTTCCAATCAGCATCATTATTAACAGATGCATAAAGGAATCATATGCCCCTAAACTCTGGCGCTCAGCCTATATTCTTCCTCTTCATAAAGGAGGCAAAAACACCAGCATCTCAAACTTTCCCCCTATTGGTCTGCTCTTACCAATTTCCAAAATCCTAGAAAAATGCATCCACCTCCAACTTATGCCTTTCCTGACCCGAAACAATCTTCTCACTCCCACCCAACATGGCTTCCGCCCAGGCCATAGCACTATAACCGCTCTACTCTCTTTCCTTGAAACTGTCAATCAAGCCCGAAATTCAGGACATTTAGTTTCTACTGTTTTACTTGATCTGTCTAAAGCATTTGATACTGTGTCCCACAAGCACCTTCTCTGTCATCTCTCTTAACTTCCTTCTCTCACCCAACTCTTTATCCTGGTTCTCCAGTTATCTATCAGACAGATCACAGGCAGTCAAATGGAAGAACTCCATCTCTTCCTTCCTACCTACCCCAACTGGTGTACCACAGGGATCTATCCTCGGCCCTATGCTCTTTAACATCTTCATCAATAACTTTCACACTGCTATTCCTGATGCCAAAATCATTCAATACGCAGACGATTCAACCCTAGTCTGCTCTGCCTCAAACCTCTCTGAATTGCCAACTAAAACCCAAATTGCTTTCTCAACAACCGAAAACTGGATGTGCCAAAACCAACTCTCTCTTAATGCAAATAAATCAAAGATGGTACTTTTCCCCTCCTACAAAGACCCTCTCCTATGAAAAAAAACAACTTCAAAGTCCATAGTCATACCAATTCACCTATAGAAGTGGTTATTTCCGCTAAACTACTTGGCATTACCATTGATGAACACCTCAAATTTTAAATCCACATTCAACAAAATATCAAGAAAACCCACCAAAAGCTAGGTATGCTGTACAGGAACAATCGCTTTATCTCCAACTCTACTAGGCATACTCTGTCCACAACTTACCTTCTTCCTTCCTTACTACATGCAGCCCCTCTCCTAACCAACCTGTCCTCCACTATTACCTCCTAACTAGAAAACTGCTATAACAAAATCCCTAAATTTGCCACTCACTCCAGAAATTATACCCATCATTGTTTTACCCTACAATCCCTGAATTGGCTTGAACTCCCAAACTACCTAGACTACCTCCAACTCACAACTGCCCATAGACTAATATTTCACCCAGCAAAATGTCTTGCTCTAACTAATCTCCTTTCCCCCTTACACACCCAACAGAACTCTAAGATTTGAATATCAGATTCAAGTTGCTATCCACAAACCTAAACGTCCTGCTGGCCAACTTCTCCTCTCTTACTCACTAGGCAAAAAATGGAATTCCCTTCCATCTACACTAAGAACTATACCAAACTCAAAAAACTTTAAAAGCCAGCTTTTCAAACACCTGTCATCTAAATGGAAATGTACCTGCCTTCATCCTACCTAATCCATGCTAAGCATTTGCTCCCAGTGGGTTTCTCGCACTGGTTCCTAAGCTCTCTATTACTCGCTTAGATACCCTCCTATGGGTCTATCTAATCTCCAAACAACTCCTTCAGCATCTATCTCTCTATGCTCTCAACAACTCCTATAGCTACTCTCACACGACTCAGCCTTGTAAATACTGTAACTAGCATCCCATTTTATATGTGTGTAAGTAAAGTGTATCTACTATTTCTTTTTTCTACACATGCTCATACATACATTGTTGCCAAACCTAATACATTAGAGTGTTTCCTCTAATGAAACTGTATAACCCCCAACTTCATTTTTCAATGAACTTTGTTAAATTTGCATGACACCAAATGTGTTAATTTGTAACTTTTTTGTATATTTTTATCTTTTATACATTTGTACCACTTCTATACTAACTGTATTAAGCATCTTGGAGCTTTTCTCCCCGGGCAACCACTGAAAATGGGTCATTTCGGCCCAGTGGACCTTCCCGGTAATCAAACTGGAAATAAATACATTTTCTCATAGAAATAACCTCTAAAATACCTCTAAAAACCCTATTTAAAAATACTCTTTTATAAACTGCAGTATTCTGTGTGGCTGGGTTCCTCACTGGCAACTTATTTGCCAGAAATGAAGCTGAAGGCCAGATGCTACTCCTGTGAAGCCTCTGAACTGCTTCTTCACAAGGAAACAAGAAAGTACTGAAGAAAGCTTCACCCTGACTACTGATTTTCCTCCAAAGGGCTGACCAATCAGTCAGAGTGAAAATGTAGGAAGGAGACAGAGCTTTTGGAAGCAGGCCAGTTGTGTTCTGGGCATGACACAACTCATATAGCCTAAAGGCTACTTCAGCAGTGGGAAAGATGATAATCTTACAGATTCCTAAAATGTTAATTTTGCCATTGGTAGCATGCACCAGATACTGAGGTCAATGCATTTCATAAATGAAGTCTCAGTATATTTAACAGATCTCTGTGAATTCCTTGTCTGACTTACTACAGTGGCTTTTTCCTAATGTGGTAGTTGACTTGCTCTGTAACAACATACATATATATATAAATATTAAGTTCCCACCTCCAAAGGTCCCCCTGACTGCACCTAACCTGTTCCATCACTCCATGGAGGAGGGGACATATTATTTCTGGGTTAGGCAAGAGACCTACAGCACATTCATTCATGGCCAGGAAGTCCCACTGGCCATCAATTCCTCCAATGGCAAGAGTTGGATCATAAATAGCAGGTTATCTGTGGGTCTTTTGGAGTGGGTAATACTTCCATTCTTTAAACCACCTATGAACCTATCATCGCTACTTGGTCAGGAACATGAAGCATGTGTGCTTCCACAAATATCCTTTGCTTATTGGCTCAGCAGGGATACCCTTGCCTAATGCAGCATGAGCCAACATGGCCTCCACAAGTGGGCAACACACCCAGCCAACTTTAAATGTAACCAATGCTATGGACCAGGTAGTCTCTCTCCCTAGACCCCCAGGTTGAACGAGCTGGCATCAACCACTTGAGCTCATCCTCACCTGCCAGTCCCTCAGATGCCTCTGCTTCTAATCGAACAGAGCTTGCCTGTGCCATAGTAAAGACTTCATCCTCCTGCAACATGGGGCCAGATATGGTAAATATTAACTTTTGTTCTTTTTAGCAATTTAACTATATCCTCCTTCCCCCACTTGTCTATCATGCTGTCTTTTACATTAAGGTTTTAAAATGTAAAATACAAAAATATAAAAATAAAATAACCATACAAAAAGAGATTTACTATTACCTGCCAGACCGAGAAGGCAAATGTCAGGTCATGAGCACTGATCAACAAGTCATCATCCAGCATCAAAATAGCTGCAATACAAAAAACAGTTTGTGTTCATGCATATAAAGAAAATACAACAAAAGCTCACTTTTACATTCTTAAGGAACATGTAGCCTTTCAAAACCATCCCCTAGTAAAAGGGAACATAACAAATTAAACATGGACTACAATGAAATAATGTGCACCACATCTGATGTTTGAAACTTATTCTGCATTTTAGTCTGCTATCCATACCACCATCAGCTTTTACCTAAAGCAGCACAAGCTCAGTAAATTGTTCAAAAGACAAACTCCATGTTCTGCAAGCATCCCTCAAATCTATATGGCTAGACAACACAAAGAGTAACTCATTTTACCACAGTACTAGTGAATGCCTGATGTTGGGTTAAGACTTCCAGGATTCAGTACCTGGTAGCTGGATATTTATTCTCTTTATAAACAAACTCACTAATCCATACCATGAAGTCAAGACTATTCTCTATGCTGATGATTTGGTTATCACAATCTCTGCCTACTCTCAACTCATCCAGTCTTTGAGATGTAGGGGATTAGCAGCTACAGTACATCTGTGATGCTACTATTTTTGCAAAAGACTAGATAGTATGTACTGCTGATCTGTATTTAAGCTGAAGGGTAAATATGGTTAATTATAAAATCAAAAAGGAAATATTAAAAATATTATTATATCCAATTCAAGTCAGGACCTCAAAGAACTGGATGAAAGGCATAATACTTTAATTACAAGACCAGATCTCATATTTAATGCCTATCAAAACAATCAAGATTTACCTTCGATAAGGGATTATTGATCCTCAACTTAGACTATATCTTCCTTACTTTATTAAACTCATTCTCCAACTCACAACTACTGCAGATTGCCTTAAGTAAGACAGACAGGTTTATAATGAGCTAGCAGAGTGTAAAAAAACTGTATTACTCTTTCAAGAGTCCCTGACAAAAAATGACTCACTTCTGATAGGTTTACAAAGGTCGCACTACTGGAATTTACTGTAGGTTGGTTGAGGATGTTCCCCATCCCCCCACACACACACACACACAAAATAGTTTCAAGCAGGCATTAAAACTTACATTTTTTTATGATCTTGCATATAATTTTAGCTTGTCCTTTTGCTTTACAAATTGCATGTAATGAGCAAGACTATTTATGACAAGTCTTAATTTTACTTGACCATTTTGTTTTTTAATTGTGTTATTATTTCAGTTCAATAAAGTTCTAAGTTATTAGTCACTTTAATCAAATTTACCTTGAAGAAGTAGTCAGTTTTTTCTGTACATCACCTCAACTACCTCTTCTTATTCACTGAATCCAAAATCCACTTCTTTATGTTTTCGGATTAGGATAAAATATTGTCATTTGGAGGGTTTGGTCCAAAGCCATTAGTGAGACCACTCTTGCAAACTAATCTGACAAATAAAATGCAAACAATTAAATAAATACACTAAAAACTGGTTTTAATTCTTGCCCTATCCCCCTAGAAGACGGTGTCCGGTTGCTCACAGCTCAGAGAATCTCCCGTCAGGAATAAGGACCATCAAGAAAAAAAAATTTCCATGGCTTTCCAAGATGGCTGCACACTGATCAACAGCTCAATTGCAGCTCTCCCAGTGTGTAAAAAGAAATGGATAATGGCCAGTAAGAGTCTGAAAGAAAATCAATTAGAAAAGGTGAGCAAAAAAAAACGCTGACTGGGAAGAATCATGCAACTGTTCAACAAAAAGCAGTTCAAGCTCCAACTTTGGTACAAGAGATGGCTTCCAGTAATTTAAAAGAAATATAAATTAAACTTGCTCAGAGCTGATTAAAATAAATGAAACACTGAAAGAGTATATTAATTCTAATAATAAAAGGCTGGAAAAAATGAAAGCTTTAAACAAATGTTAAATAAAATAAATAAATAAACACCTATTTAGATGAACTGATAAAACTGCAAAAATCAGAGCTTGAAATGAAGAACCTTGCTGAGTATGAGACTACACAAGAAGATCTGTTTCAAAAAATGGTAGAGTTAGAGGACAAAGTATACAGAGAAACCTGAGATTTTCTGCTGTACCACAGAAACCAGAAGGAACAGACTCTATTAATTTTATGAAAGTACAAAGAAGTAACTAGACTGGTATTCCACTACAGGATTTGTTAACTGAAAGGGCATATTGCATGTATGCTCCAAACCTGGTCAAGAGAAAGCAGCCAAGACCTGTATTAGTAAAGAAGCAATCATGCCGGCAGAACGAGCTGATCCTGACAAAACTGTTGTAGAAAGGTAAAGCAGGGTAAAATATTAAAAAATGGAAAGAGTAGAATGTTTATGGAAAGCAATTATTCATTGTACACCAGGCAGAAGACAAGAGAAGCAAATTTAGCCCAGAAATCAGGGAATGTTGAGAGGCAAGCATGAGATTCAAGCTGCTGAATCCAGCTGTCTTCAGAATATTTTTTTCTGGGAGGATCAAAGTGATTTTTGTTACAGAACAGGTAAAAGAGGAAATACAAATGTTTGTCCAATAAGGGATATGCCATGAAACAGAAGTGGACTCTGTTTCTCATTCTTCTGATGGTAAGCCTCATACAGACACTTTACCAGTAAAACATTTTCCAGTATTCCAAAGGAAAATGCTTGAGAGACAAAAAAATAGCACAGGAGTTGAATAAATCAATCAGGAGTACCTTGGACTTGAACTGGAGTCTCTGGCTAGGAAATGGAAATGAACAGGAAGAAGACCAGCAATAATGAAATTTATGAATAAAAAGTTACACTATAAAATATCAATCACATTAGTGAAATATGGCTTTACAAGAAAAAAACTGATGAGAAAGGCTAGATTTTTGTTGACTTTGTAAAACTTGTTGGAGGACTGATATGCAAATGCCCTACTTCATGTCATTAGTGTTTGGAAGGACCCTAAAAAAGGAAAAGTATTTGTATAAACATTTAATGACATAAATTGCATGTTATACAATAAAGCATGTTCAGTGACTGCTGTTTGTGATAAAGATACTACACAGATACTTTTTCCTTTTTTCAGTTTTAAGAAATGCAGATATTACAATGTAAAAAGAGAAAAAAGGCTGAACAAAAGCACTTTTAAGTAAATAGGTTGTAATCTTGGGCTGTTGGGGTGGGGTAGGGTATAAAAGTGCACCAATTATAATATACTTAGAACTGAAATGATTTCTTTTATTCTTGCATAGCTGAATGGCTAGAGGAATGCCCTTAACTTAATCTAAAGACAATTTATTTTGTGAATGCAAGCAAATATTTTTTTTAAAAAATGAGAGATCACAATCTAATGAATAGTTTTCTTTAAGCAAATAAATGTTCATTGCCAGATGAGAAGTCTGAAGCTGAGGGCAGCCGTATATTTTGTTCTTATGTTTCCATGGAAAGGTGAGTGCAATAAACTGAAAGATCTGGACATTGTTTCCTGAAAAAAAAATGTAAAATTAAAAGGTACAAGGGCAAACAGCTCAGCAAAATATAAAGTTTAAAATGACTGGAAGTGAATAAGAGATAGCAGTTTTTCTGGTAAGAGTAGTATAATTTACTTTTATTTAAAGCTGGCATACACACCTTTTCTAAAGGCTAAAAGTTAATGCTTTCTGAAAGTATACAAGTTGTTTTTCACATCTGAGAGGGGAATAAAGATAAGATAAGAACAGACAGCAGTTAATGCAAGTAGCAACATTGGCTGTAATATGCATCTTAGCATGACTAACCTTAATTTTAGGTTAAATAATGCCTTAGGTGCAGCTGTCAATTTGGGATAATGTTTTCTATCCGGAGGGTTAAACTTCATAATCTGAACATGTGCATAGTCTTGAGTGTTTGTTTTAGGTTAATAGGTTATGTGGATGTTCTGGGGGTGTGTTAGTTTTTTGTTTGAGGGTTTTCATTAAAATAGAAAGTCTTGTGATATGTCGCATAGGTTCAAATGGAGATGACAAAAAAAAAAACTTTATAAAGGATCAACCTGCCAAACATCAGTGGGTGCATGTAACACAAAAGCTGGAAATAGACATTTAAAAAAGTGGTCATATATAATGACTGGGAATAATACCTTCTTGTCAAAACGGCTACACTAAACATATTATTTTGGAATGTTAATGGCTTCACGGGTATAGACAAAAAGGTAAGAATATTGAATTATATTAAGATATGCACAGTGCAAATAACAATGCTATAGGAGACATATGCAGAAAGAAGTCAGTGTGTCAATTTGATAAAAAAAGGATTTCAGTACAGCTATTCAGCAAAATAGAAGGGATAAAGGAAAAGGAAAATACTTTTGCTAGAGGAGCTTCAATACTGACAGAAGAGGTAATAAAAAACTTTAAAGGTAGATTTGCAGGAGTAAAGGGTTACTGGCAGGGAAGAAGGATTTTGCTAGCATGTAATTTCACCTAAAAATGTAATTAAGGAGCTTGAGAAAATTTTAGGAGAAATAATCAGCTTTCAGCAGGGACTATTACTTATAAGTTGGGAATGGAACTTGATTTGCAACTGTGAGGATGTATTTGGGATACCTAGAAGGGAAGATGTAACAAAACAGGGTACACTTCTGAAGAAATGTATGAAAATATTTGCTGTGGAAGATGAGAACTAAGGAGCAGGAACCCAGAGAGAATTTACATATTATTCCCTAGGGTACAAAAAACTGTTTAGACTAGAAAGAAATTATATTTCTCAGGAATATGTGCATTTAATTGAAAGTTTTGACACACATCCGATAACTATTTCAGATAATGCGCATATATCAACTAAGATAAAAATACAGGGCAATTAAATAAAAATGATACACTGTGCTTCCCCATCTACCTGTTGAAAAGAGAGAAATTTAAGTAAACCATTCAAAAGTTATTAGACAACATATAAATCATTTTGAAATTAAAGCTATTGAGTAGGATAAAATGAAAGTAGAATTTAGAAATATGGTAAAAATAAAAGATAAAGACATACTGTTAAGAAGTAACACAAATTATTTAGAGACACTGACAAAGGTTGAAATATTGCAGAATAAGGGGAATCTCAAAGAACAAAATGAGACACAGCTGCAGAGTGCTAAAGAGAGAGAATAATGGAGTATCTAGACAATGTGCATTAGTTTACAAAAATTGATGTTAAGCAACTGTTTTTCGATAACTCCAGAACACAAAAACACTTAGCATGATGACTTAGACAACAAAAAGTAGGAAGGGTTGTTGCCAAACTTAGATAACTTAAAAGTAACCAGAGATATTTCAGAAATTACATGAAAATCTATATAAAGCAGAGAAATCAAGAAAAAGCACAAATGGAAATATTTATGGAAGGCTTAAGTATGCTGAGGTTAGAGGTAGATGAGGCTTAACAATTAACAGTTAAGATAGGAGGCGATCAGGTTAAAAATGCTGAGAAATTATCAAGCTGCAGGAAGCTCCCCAGAACAGATGGTATTCCTGTAGAAGTCTGGAAGCTAAGGGTGAAGAAAGTAATAAAGATCTGGAAGGCTTTGTTTACCAGTATTTTAAAAGGAAGTGAAGAACCAACATCCTGGAAGAAAGCTGCAATACCTAAAGATGGTAAAGGCACATCAGTCCCAGCTTCATACAGGTCCATTTCAGTTTTAAACCATGATTAAAAGGGGTTTATACCTATAAAGAGAATGTCAAAGGTGTACCCAAAATTGATAGATATGGATCAATGTGGTTATGTGGAGGGGAGGCAAAGCATTTGACAACATTAATAGAACAATGATGACAGAGAACGAAGCAGAATGTAAGAAAATACTATTATTGGTGGTCTTGATGCAGAAAAAGCATTCTACACAGTAAAATGGGACTATATGAGTTGGGAAACAGAAGCATTTGCATTGTCTGAGACAATTATAAGGTCAATTGGAAGGGTATCTTTATCAGATGATTGAGTTTTCAGAAACTCGAAATTCATATGGTCGAGACCATATGATCAAGTTTTTGAAAACTTGAAGGTTTTGAATTAAGGTTGTGGTAGAGTGTAGATCGAGAAATGTACCTTTTCCTCACCGCAGTGTGATCTGGGAGTTGGTATATATAATTGTGGGGGCACAACCCTCCACACTGGGGGTGCAGGGGGGCTTTCTCCCTGCAAAAATGCAAAAAAGGTAGATTTTCTGTGGGGTTTTTTTTTTTTTATATTTGATGTTTTGGAAACTCGATCATTTTGTCCTGATTGCATGAATTTCGAGTTTCTGAAAACTCAATCATCTGATAGGGATTCTTACAAGGATATATGAAGGATTGGAGGTAAAAATTAAATTGGGAGGGTTCCTCTCTGATAAGTTGTGTATGAACACAAGAACCAGGCTGGGTTGTCCTCTTTTCCCTTTGTTAATTGCGTTATATTTAGAGCCATTGCCAAAGAAAATAAAGGGCTTGGAAATTCAAGGATATAACTGGCATGGAAATCAAGAAAAGCTGGCTATATTTGCAGACAATATTATTTTGTACCTGACAGAACCAGAAAAGGACATCTCAGTGTTGTGGAAAATTGTAACAGGTTCAGCTTTTTTTTGGGATATAAAATTAATGAAGACAAAACAAAGGCTACAGCTGTAAACCATATACTCACACATAAAGTAGTTCAGCAATACTCATACTTATGGGGACATGATAAAATGAAGTATTTTGGAGTATGGGTTAAAAAGGATTCTGTTATGACAGCTAAGGATATGTTGGAAGAGACTAAACAGAAGATAATACAAAAACTGAGAAACTGGAAGCACACATTCATGGACATGGATATCAGGATATAAGCAGTGAAAATGTGTTTAGTCCTTTTAGTTTTATGAAGAGAATGACAGAGAGAGAAGGTTGGATGATGTGGTGATAGTGAATCAGGAAGTGCAACTGATTAGCAAGCAAGAAGTAAGGACACCTATGAAGAGGATGAAGAATGGAAAGGCTGTTGGTCCAGTTGACATACCTGTGGAAAAGTACAGTTTTGTACCTACCATAAATGTAGATGTTCGAGTGCTAATACAGCTGCAGTCATAACAGATGGGTTCTCCTGCCGTCAGGCGGGTCCTCGGTCGGCCGAATTCCAAAGTCTAGGTCCGGCGTCGGTTGTTGTCGCTTCTTCCCTGATGTCAGTGAGACATGGGTATAAAGGAACCAGCCAACGCCATTTTCTTCAGTTTTTCTTGCCCCAGATGTCAGGTGCCCCCAGAAGGAAGGCAATACATAAATTTGAGTAATCATGCAGTGCAATATAATCAGAGTACAGTAGTTGCAAGCAAATACAACCTGATTGGGGTATTCATTTATGATGTATGAGGATGTGTCAGCCTATAGGCCTGTCCCAAGAGGGGAAGGAGGGAGGGAAACCTGGACTGCAGCTGTATAGCACTCGAACATCTACATTTATGGTAGGTACAAAACTGTACTATGTTCATCATGCATACAGCTGCAGTCATAACAGATGGGTAGAATACCAAAGCTAAGAAAGGGGTGGTAGGCACTAGGTGGAATTAGGAGGAGCCAAAATGCCCTGCAAGGCTGCAGTGGCAAAGCCTGCTCTAGATTTTGAGTATAATGGTAGGTTGTAGTGCTTTGAGAAGGTATGCACAGAACTCCGAGTGGCTGCTTCCAAAATATCCTTGGTAGGAACTCCTCTGAGGAATGCTGCAGAGGTGGCTGTGGCCCTGGTGGAATGAGTCCTAATGCCTGTAGGAACAGTTTTGCCATGAAAGGAATAGCAAAAGCGTATGCAGTGGGCTATCCACTTTGAGATTGTCTGTTTGGAAATTGGTTTCCCTTGAGCTCCTACCGCATAGGCCACAAAGAGCTGTTCTGATTTTCTGAAAGGCTTTGTTCTGTCCAAATAATAACGCAGTTGTCTGTGGATGTCCAAGGAATGTAGTACTCTCTCCCCTTTGTTTTGAGGATTAGGATAAAAAGTAGGTAAATGTATGGCCTGATTTAAAGCTACCCTGGATACCACTTTAGGCATAAAGGACGGGTTGGTTCATAAGGAAACTCTGTCCTGATGGAGGATGATAAAAGGTTGGATGGCCATGAGAGCCTGTAGTTCTGAAACTCTACGAACTGAGGTGATAGCCAGAAGGAAAGCTGTTTTCCAGGACAAATATTGCAAATCTGATGAGGCAGTTGGCTCAAAGGGAGGCAAGGTCAGTTTTTCCAGCATGAAATTAAGATCCCAAGCAGGTATTGGTTGTTTTCTTGGAGGCCTTAAATTCTTAGCCCCTCTGAGGAACTGCCTTAGGAGAGGGTGAGAGAATAAAGGTGGATCAGTGTTGTATTCTGCAGAAATGTCTGATGCATGGATTTTGATGGAGGAGAAAAAAAGTCCACTGCTTAGCAGTTCAGCCAAATATTGTAGTATTTGAGGTAAATTCAGTTTTCCAGGATCCTGGCCCTTTTTCTCATGCCAGACACCAAAACGTTTCCATTTTGCAGAGTAAGCTTTTCTAGTTGATAGCCTTCTGGCCTCCAAAATGACATCCTGCACCTCCTTGGAGAGTAGGGCCTGTTGTGATACTAAGGAATCTTCCATGCGGCTAGATTGAGTGTTTTTAGCTGGCTGTGAAGAGTTTTGAAAATGTGCTGATTCAGAAGAAGAGGCATTAGAGGCAGGGTCCATGGTGGGGAATGCGTCAAGCTCCTCAGGAGTGGGTACCAGTGTTGCCTTGGCCAGTCCGGAGCAATGAGGATCATCTTTGGTCTGTCTGCTTTGGTCTTTAATAGAACTTTGGGCAGCAGAGGAAGAGGAGGGAAGGCATAAACTGTCATTGATGTCCAACTGAAGGAAAGAGCGTCCACTCTCCAGGCCTTTGGATGGAAGATCCTTGAGCAGAATTTTGACAATTGATGATTCTTGTGGGAGGCAAAGAGATCTATGTCTGGCCTTCCCCATTTTTGTATTATTTCTGTAAAAACTTTTGGATGCAATTTCCATTCGTGTGGATCTGTCATATTCCTGCTTAGGTTGTCTGCCAGCGTGTTTTCCTTGCCTGGCAAGTACTGTGCTTGTAGTTCCATCTGTAAGTCCATGGCCATGTTCCAAAGTGACATGGCCAGTCTGCATAGGGGATAAGAATGTGTTCCTCCCTGTTTGTTTATGTACCACATAACTGTGGTGTTGTCCGTTCTTATCAATAGTTGACCTGGTTGTAGAAGGTCCTTGAAAGCTATAATAGCATTTATTACTGCTGGCATTTCTTTTTGATTGATGTGAAGGTGCTTTTCTTTTTGGGACCATTTACCCTGAATGCACCGGTCTGCCATGTGCGCCCCCCAGGCGTAGTCCGAGGCGTCTGTTGTGATGACTTGATTTGCTTGAGGCTTGCTGAATGGAAGACCTGTGTTTGTTTGACATGCTTGAGCCCACCACAGAAATTCCTTTTGCAGACATGGAATTAGTGGTATTATTGTTTCCAAACTGTGGCTGTGTTGAGACCATATGTTTTTCAGGTATCATTGTAGTTTTCTCATATGCAGCTTTACACATGGGATTAGTAAGATGCAAGATGCCATGAATCCCAGAGCCTGCAGGATTTTCTTTGCAGTCAGCCTGGTGCAATTTGCCAGTGTTCTGAAGTATTGAATTAGTTGCCCCTGCTTCTCTGGCGTGAGGTAGGCCATCTGGGTGTTTGTGTCCAAATTGGCACCCAGGAAAATTATCTTCCGAGAGGGTATTAGCCTTGATTTCTCTTTGTTGACTGTGTATCCCAGAGAGTTTAATAACATTATTACATAAGCCAGATGTCTCAGAAGAATGTGCTTGCTGTCCGCTTGGATCAGGCAGTCGTCCAAATAAGGGTATATTTGTATCCCTTGAAGTCTGCAGTAGGCAATTACTGATGCCAGGCATTTTGTGAATACTCTGGGTGCAGTAGATAAGCCAAAGGGCAATGCAGAGAATTGAAAATGGGTTGAACCTGCAAGAAATCTGAGGTATCTTCTGCAATTTTGTCTGATTGGGACATGCAGGTATGCCTCCTTGAGGTCCAATGTTACCAGCCAAGACTCCTTGACCAGCATGGGAAGAAGTTGCTGTAGAGTGAGCATCTTAATTTTGGTACGAGTAGAAATGTGTTTAGGATGGATAGATCCAAAATAGGTCTCCAATCTTTTCCCTTCCTTGGCACCAGACATAGCCTGGAATAAAAACCTTGACCTTGTTCGTGTGTAGGTACCTCTTGAATAGCTTTCATGTTTATGAGATCTGAAATTTGCCTTTGTGCCTCTGCCCTTTGATTGTGTGGCAGGTTTGGCATGCCTCTCATTTTTGGAAGGGTATGAAAATGGAATTTGTAGCCTCTGTTTATAATGTCCAAGATCCATTTGTCCTTTGTGACAACATGCCAATTTTTTGAAAATAGTGCCAGCTTTCCTCCTAAGGGGGCTGCCATTTGAGACCTGGTTGGCATGCAAAGGGGAAAGTCATTGGGTTTGCTTTCTGAAAGATTGCAAGTTGTCCTCACCACCTCTTTGTGTAGGAACTTGCCATTGTCTGCCTCTATACGATCCTTGTGATTGTCCTCTGCCCCTTGGGCGCCTGTATCTGCCTCTTTGGGGTCTGTCTGTGGCAGGAAAGGACCAGTTTTTGGAAGGCCAATTTCTACTAAAACGTGGGGGTTGAACCTGCAGAAATTCTTTCACAGTTTGCATTGATTTAACCTTTTTCTCCATTTTCCGTAATACTTCCTCAGCATTAGCCCCAAATAGTACATCCTTTTGAAGAGGGGCGTCTAGTAATTTAGCTTTGACATGATCAGGCAAGGCTTGTTCCTTGAGCCAGGCATGCCTACGTATGACTGAGCCTGTAACAGCAGCTCTACATGAGGCCTCTAGAGCATCAAAACCACATTGTAAGGTATGTTTACCCACTTGTTCTGCACTATGCATCAAATCCTGCAACTCCTTCAATTCTGGTTGTTCAGGTTGTGACATTTTACTTTTCAATTGTGATAACAAAAACTGTTGGTATTTTAGCATATGAAACTGACAGTTTAAGGCCCTCATGGATAAGGTAGCCGAGGTATATACCTTTTTCCTCCACCTTTCTAAGGATCTGGAATCTCTCTCGGAAGGCAGTGGATTTTTGGCAATGGAGGCCTTAACTTCCTTGGGCCCCTGTGAGATGGTTTCTAGGTCAGCAGCATGGCTTTTGTATAGAAATTGGTGTGAGTCAGGAAGCCTGTAGTACCTGTCAGGCTTAACTGGAGCTGGAGGTAGAGAGTCCGGGTTAAGGCAGGCCTCCGAGTAAACATCATCTAGGATGTCCAAGACAGGAGGTATAGCCAGAGGCCTGTGCTGGGGTAACAAAAGAAATTCCCTGAGCCTTTTCTTGGAATCTGAATAATCCTGGCCTTCCCAGTGGAAGTGTTCCCTTAAGGTATGCAAGGTTTCCCCAAATGAGTAATCCTCAGGGGGGGGATACAGAAGGAATAGACTCCTCCACATCAGAGTCTTCAAAAGGGGAGTAAGACTGTTCCTGATCATCAGAGTGTTCTGAAATAATGGAGCCCTGATCAGAGGAGGGGGAATCTTCCTCCACTCTGGGCCTTTGACCGAGGGGCTGAGAACCTCTGATTAGAGTAATTAAATCCTCAGCCATTTTAAGCATCTGTTTCTTAGGCATGGGGCCTGGAGATGGGCCCTGTGTAGCCGGTCTCTTAGAGTGCATGGTTGCTTTAGACTTGGTGAAAGCCTTGATGGAGAAAGAAGAGGAAGGTCTGAAGACACCTTGAGTGGAGGTGGACCTGTCCACATTCTGTGTTTCAATGCCAAGAGTGGCTTCGGTATCTGTAGTCGGGGTGTGGGCCGAGGAGCCTGCGACCTCGGGTACAGGAGACACCGCCAAAGATGTGTCGTCGGTAATCAGGGGCTGCGTAGGTGCCTCGCTGAGAACCGGACCACGTGTAGTCGGCTTTGGCGTGGTATCGGTAGAGGCCGCAGACCTCAAGTGTCGGTCCTTGTCTTTGCGTTTTTTAGACAAAACTGGAGTTGGGGTATCCGACGACATAGTATAGTTAAATGCTTTCCCAAAAAAATGCTGGGCGAATTCCGCCCGATGCTTAATAGTGCGTTTGTTGAATGTAGCACAAAAGCGACAGACCGAGACGTCGTGGTCTGGGCCTAAACAAGGAATACAGAGGGAATGGAAATCCTTATGCGGTATTTGCTTCCCACAAGAAATACACTTATTAACTTTGTCTGACATCGGTCTGAGGTAAGAAAAGTTTCCCCAACGGGGTACTTAGCTTTTAAGAAGACTTCGGTTTCCAAATTTTCGTAATCTAAGGAGCTGGCCGACCGGCACTTGCGAACTGCTTCTGCTTCGGGCACCCCCGCGGCAAGAAAGACTGAAGAAAATGGCGTCGGCTGGTTCCTTTATACCCTTGTCGCACTGACGTCAGGGAAGAAGCGACGACAACCGACGCCAGACCTAGACTTTGGAATTCGGCCGACCGAGGACCCGCCTGACAGCAGGAGAACCCATCTGTTATGACTGCAGCTGTATGCACGATGAACATCATGGAGGTGTTTAGGTGAAATGGCAGTGGAGTTTTTAACTAGATTGTTTAATGAAATCTTGGAAAGTGAGAGAATACCTGAGGAATGGAGAAAAAAGTGTTTTGGTACCGATTTTTAAGAATAAGGATGATGTGCAGAGCTGTAGTAACTACAGAGGGATTAAATTAATCAGTCACAGCATGAAGTTATGGTAAAGAGTAGTGAAAGCTAGGTTAAGAAGGAAGGTGATAATTAGTGATCAGCAGTATGGTTTCATGCCAGGAAAGAGCATTACAGATGCAATGTTTGCTCTGAGAGTGTTGATGGAGAAGTACAGAGGTCAGAAGGAGTTGCATTGTGTCTTTGTAGACTTAAAGAAAGCATATGACAGGGTGCCTATAGAGCAGTTGTGGTATTGCATGAGGAAGTTGGGAGTGTCAGAGAAGTATGTAAGAGTGGTACAGGATATGTACGAGGGTAGTGTGATAGCGGTGAGGTCTGCGGAGGGAGTGATGGATGCGTTTAAGGTGGAATTACATCAAGGATCAGCTCTGAGCCCTTTCTTATCTGCAATGGTGATGGACAGGTTGACAGACGAGATCAGACAGGTGTCCCCGTGGACTATGATGTTTGCAGATGACATTGTGATCTGTAGTGAGAGTAGGGAACAGGTGGAGGAGACCTTGGAGAGGTGGAGATATGCTATAGAGAGAAGAGGAATGAAGGTCAGCAGGACTAAGACAGAATATGTGTGTGTGAATGAGCGGGAGGACAGAGGAATGATGAGGATGCAGGAGTAGAGGTGGTTTAGGTGGATGAGTTTAAATACTTGGGATCAACAGTTCAGAGTAATGGTGAGTGTGAAAGAGAGGTTAAGAAGAGAGTACAGGCAGGATGGAGTGCGTAGAGAAGAGTGTCATGAGTGATTTGTGAGAGACGAGTACCAGTAAGAGTGAAAGGGAAGGTCCATAAGAGGGTAGTGAGACCAGCTATGTTATATGGGTTGGAGACATTGGCATTGACAAAAAGGCAGGAGTCAAAGCTGGACATGGCAGAGTTAAAGATGTTAAGATTTGCACTGGGTGTGATGAGGATAGACAGGATTAGGAATAAGTATATTAGAGGGTCAGCCCAGGTTGGAAGGTTTGGAGACAAAGCCAGAGAGGCAAGATTACGTTGGTTTGGACATGTGCTGAGGAGGGATGCAGAGTATATTGGGAAAAAGATGCTAAGGATGAAGCTGCCAGTTAAAAGGAAAAGAGGAAGGCCTAAGATAAGGTTTATGGATGTGGGGAGAGAGGACATGCAGGTGGTTGGTGTGACAGAGCAAGATACAGAGGACAGGAAGACATGGAAACAGATGATCCGCTGTGGCGACCCCTAATGGGAGCAGCCGAAAGAAGAAGTTTTATATACAGGTCAATCATATTTTTATTAACCAAAGGAGAAGGTGTAGATAGTAATTAATAAAGATTTGAAGGATTTTATCTGGAAAGGAAATAGGGCAAGGGTCAAGTGGGATAAGCTGTTCCTTCCACTAGAAAAAGTTGCTTTAGAATGACATGATTTAAAGGGATATTTTAGAGCTACACAGTTAAGATTCATATACATAACACAACCAGAAACCTATAATTCAAAGTGAAAAGGGATGATGATGAAGCGGGGGAAATTGAAGAAATGAGAGTGTGGGATTTTTGATGCAGACCCTTAAGGAGAATAATAACAGCCATATATCACAAAAACTGATAGGCCAAGAAGAGCCATAAAGACGACAGACTGGAATATTTAGATTAAGAAAGAAATGATGTATTGTTACTATTATGCAAAAAGCCCAGAATTTCCAGACACACGATATACAAAATGATTAAGAGAGAAATTAGAGGAAAAAAAAAACACTTCCGCAAGGAAAACTGTAAGAAGCTTCAAATGAAAATTTGCATTCATTAATGCAACAGATTTTTGAAAAACAGTACACAGATCAAGAAACTTTGATCTGTTTGGAAAAAGACGCATCTGAGGAAGTGAGAAAATATAAACAACAAAACCTAGAGATATTTGAACACTATAAAAAAAATATATGGACATGGGGAAAAAAGAGAGATTTGATACGGTTCAACATTTATGCAAAGGAAAAAGCCAAATTAATAAAAATAAAAAAGGCAGCCCCAAAGATATTCGAAGAGAAATACAGGCAAAGATATCCAGATATGGAAAATTTTACAATAAAAAATAATATTAGAATGATGGAACGTAGAAAAGAAGATTAGTAAAGTAGAAGTTAAAAAAATAGAAGTTGAAGTTATGAAGTGCCTGTGAAGTGAAGGGTTTGGTGTGGAAGGTCTAATACAGGTTACATCACAGCATGATAGAGTGAGTCCCCAAAGTAAGGAGAAACAGGAAGATCAGGAAATATGGACACGAGAAAGAAAAAGAGATCTGATATGGTATAATATTTATGCAAAGGAGAAAGCAAAACTAACCAATACAAAAAGAGCAGCACAAAAGATATTTGAGAGAAATACATGCAAAGGAATCCAGACATGGAAAACTTTACAATACAAAAAATTAGAAGACAAAGAGGAAAAGTATATAAGGAGATTAGTAATGGAGAAGTAAAAGAAATAGAAACAAGTAGGAACTGAGGTTATGGAGTACCTGCTAAGTGAAGGATTCACTGTAGAAAATTGAATGCAGAAAGCAGCACATCAGGCTAAAGCAATGGATATCCAAATTAAGGGAAAACCAGTGGAACAGGAAGCAATTGGCCAGGTGCCATATCAAGATATTTTAGAGCCTTCTAGAGGAAATCAGTATAAACATTCACTTGAAGCTAGACAGCAAGGAAAGGAACAGGAAATTGTGGAAACTCTGAGGCAGTTAATGTTGAGGAGTGATAGGCCAGTGAGTTCCCATATGACAGAGCAACAGACGGCACAGGATAAAATTGAAGAGAAGGTGCCACAGGAAGCTGCTATAGAGCTTTCTATAGAATGCCCACAGGAAATGGAAAACAAGGGATGTGCCTTTAGTTTGGAAGAAAATGAGCTAAGAGAAGAGTTGCTTGATTTAATAAACATGGACAGATATATTAAGATCAATGAGAGAAATAGACTGCAGAAGGTCAATAAAACCCCAAAAGTCAGAAGTCTGATAAAACAAATGAATGCAGTAATTAGAACTGTCCATAGAGATCCATATGATTTAACAGAAGTAAACTGGATATATTACTGTGCTGCTAAATTAATAACTGATAAAGGTCTACCACAACACTGCAGGGTAGTGAGGGAAAGGAAGGGGAGGAATCAAATACCATCATGGAAGTACTGAATAGAGAAAAATATAAAGCAATTAAGACAAAAACTGTCACTATTACAAGACTATAGAAGAGGGAACAGATCAACAAAAATACTAAGAAAAATAGATGTGAGTAAAGCAATGCACAGTATTAGAACAGACCAAGATCCATCATGCAATATCGCAAATAGAAAGCTAAAAATTTCAGCACAAGCGGAAAAACTTAGAAAATATACAGATAAATATAAAAGAAAGGCACAAAATAAGCAATTTATTGATGACCCAAAAAAGTTTTATAGAGAATTGGGAATTAAGGTAAAAGGAATTGAAAGTCAGCCAAAAAAACAGGAAGCAGATACATTTTGGAGAAATATCTATGAAGATCCTGTGGAGCATAGCAAAGATGCTAAATGGATGGAAGTAGTAAAAGAAAGAATAAGTTTAAAGGTGCAAGATATGAAATGGGATGAACTTTTAGTTATGTACTTACCATAACTTCGGATGTATGGGATCCATCTCGCCTACATTCATAACAGATGGGTTCGGAGCCGATCCATCGGCTCCGACTCGGCAACTAATACACTAGCACAAAGTCTCTCATTGGCTGGGCTACTCCCTATCCCAGGATGCACTACACCTGCTTCCCCAGATCTTGTTTGTTCGCTTTCATACATCCATGCAAACACAGAAAACTAGTAGTCACTATAACCAATTAAAGTTCTTCAAGAAAGATCGCCAAGAAAAAAGGGACTACAGCTCCTCTAAATCCGAATGGAAGGGGGAAGGAGGGTGGGTACTTATGAATGTAGGCGAGATGGATCCCATACATCTGAAGTTATGGTAAGTACATAACTAAAAGATGTAATGGGATCCTATCTCGCCTACATTCATAACAGATGGGACAGCGTCCCTAGCACCTACATCCCGGGTGGCTCATTGGAAAACACTCCTGAGAACTGTGGAACCAAAGGAAGCTCTGCCTCGAGAAACCACATCCAATTTGTAATGAGAAATGAAAGTGTGCGGAGAAGTCCAGGTTGCCGCAGCACAAATATCATCTATTGATAACTTGGAGTGAAAAGCTACGAAGTAGCCATTGCCCTGGTAGAATGAGCCTTGACTGGAAAGGGAAGGTCTTTGTTAGCCTGTGAATAAATAAAAATGATACAATCTTTAATCCATTTAGATATGGAGGTTTTGTTACTGGTTGACCCAATTTGTTCACTGCAAAGGAAACAAACAATTGATTTGATTTCGCGTTTGAGCGGTTCTATTCAAATAAAAGCATGTTGTCTATGTACGTCCAATTGATGCAAAGTATATTCTGCGTTATTAGAGAATTCTGGAAAAAGACAGGGAGTTCTATAGTTTGTTGAATACAGAAAGAGGAGGCCACTTTTGGTATAAATGCAGGGTTTAATTTCAATGAAACTCTATGCTTGTGAAAAATAAAATAGGGAGGATCAGAACAAAGAGCTTGAAGTTCTGAAACTCGCCTGGCAGACGTTATGGCTACTAAAAGGCCGTTTTCCAAGACAGAAATTTGAAATCACAGGTAGCAGCTGGTTCGAAAGGACGGGCAGTTAGGGCAGCAAGAACCATATTCAAATCCCAAGGGGACAGGATGAGATAAAGGAGGCCTAAGGAGCCAAGCCCCTTTAAGGAAAGCCTTACAAAGTTTGTGAGACATCAATGAAGGTTCAAATGAAGCATGAAAATTAGAGATCGCCGCTAGCTGAACCTTAATGGTAGAAACTGAAGAGCCCGACTGAAAAGGGAGGCCAGAAAATTCAGAACCTCCGATACTGGTGCAGTGAGAGGATCTATACCCGTTCTTGAGCCCAGAAGGCAAACCTTTTCCATTTACTGGAATAAAGTTTGATGGTGGAAGGTTTATGAGAAGAAGACAGTATGTGGACCACGTCCGGAAAGAGCATTGTCTCGGACTAAGGATGGAAGTGGAGTAACCATGCTGCCAACTTCAGGGACCTGAGAGACGGATGAAGCCGTCCTGACTGATGAGTCAACAGGTCTGGCACGGATCCAGAAACCATGGACCTTCTATCGCATGCCTCTGTAGGAAAGGAAACCAAACTTGACGAGGCCAGTGCGGGCAATCAAAATCATCTCGCTCTCCATGTAAATGGCCTTCTGTATCACCCTCGGTAGGAGGCTGAATGGAGGGAAGGCGTAGAGAAGACCGGGGGGCCAAATGTGAGTCAGAGCGTCCCTGGGGATCTGTCCCTGAGAAGGGAACAGTGTGAAGAACTCTCTGCATTTCGCATTGTGAGGGCTGGCAAACAGGTCGCAGCAAGGAAGACCCCATCTGTCGAAGATTTTCGCAGCTATACCCTGGTTGAGGGACCACTCGTGGGGTAAAAGAATGGTCCTGCTTAATCTGTCCGCAATCACATTGGACTTCCCCGGTATGTGCGTTGCCATTAGAAAGCGGTTGGTAGCTACCGCCCAGTGCCAAAGTCTCATGGCTTCTCTGCATAGTGGGTAAGACCTGGTTCCACCTTGCTTGTTTATGTACCACACCACCGACATGTTGTCGGATAGGATAGTAATCGGGCCCTGTGGGAGAGCATGATGGAGAGCTTGGAGTACCAATAGTACCGCTCTCATCTCCAGGACATTGATATGCAAATGCGTTTCCTGGATCTGCCATGTGCCTTGGACCGACCTGTCCAGGTAATGAGCCCCACCCTACCTGGGAGGCGTCCGTAGTCACAGTGGCAACGGACGTTGAGGTATAAAGGGTCGCCCCGGTCGAGATTTGATTGGAGAAGCCACCAATGCAGATCTCGACGGCAACTTTCCGTGATTATGATTAAGTGGTTCAAGGGAAGTTCCTGATAAAACCATTGAACCGACAGTAGCCATTGTAAAATTCGCATGTGAAGTCTGGCCAAGGGAACTAAAAGTATGGTTGACGCCATCGAGCCCAACAGTTGTAGGATCCGATGGGCCGGGGCTCTTAGTAGGGGAAGACAGGATTTGACTTGATCTTGTAGGACCTGAATTCTTGCTGCCGGTAAAAGGCGCGCATTCTTTTGTGTCTAAGTCTGCGCCTATGAAAGTAATACGCTGAGATGGCTGTAGTACAGATTTTTGCAAATTGAACGTGATCCCTAAGAAACGGCCCAAGGTGAATGTGGCTCTGAGCGCTTGGAGTAGTAGATGCTCGGAGGTGGCAGTAAGGAGCCAGTCGTCTAGATAAGGAAACACCTGGAATCCCAGACTTCTCAGGTGAGCAGTTACCACTGCCAGACACTTGGTGAACACCCTGGGGGCTGTGGTGAGACCAAAGGGCAGTGCTCGGAATTGGAAATGACTGACTCCGAGGCGGAAGCGTAAATGTCTCCTGGACTCTTGAGCTATGGGAATGTGACAGTAAGCGTCCTGGAGATCTATGGAGCACATCCATGCATCTTTTTCCAACAAAGGAAGAATAGATTGAAGAGTGACCATTCGGAATTTGGACTTCTTACTAAACGATTCAATGAACTGAGGTCCAAAATGGGCCTGAAGTCCCCTGTCTTTTTTGGTACCAAAAATAATCTTGAGTAAGTTCCTGATCCGATCTGGTCGATGGGGACAGGCTGGATGGCTCTTTTTTCTAGCAGCTTTGAAACCTCTAATGCTGCCTGATCCCGCTGACTGAGTGGTACGTCCGGGATTTCCCTTAAAGAAAGGGGGGGTTTGTTGAAGGGGATGATATAACCTCCGGTAATAATGCGAAGCACCCACTGATCGCTTGTTATGGATTCCCAAGCTTGCGGGTGCGCCGCAAAACGACCCCCGACTGGCTCTGGAGTTGCACAGTCGGGCAACAACTCAGGGACGCTGGTTGTATGAAGAACCACGAAAGGAATCGCGGTCTCCAGAGTTACGGGGGCCTCTGCCACCTCTGGGGCGGCGTCTTCCAAAATCCCCCCCCCCGCCTCTGGAGGGGGAATCACTGGGTGGAGTAGGGAAAGACTTCTGAGATTTTCCAAACCACATTTTCCCTCCTCTCCCGGCCTTGGGGTAAGGCCTAGAAGGAGCGGAAAATCGGGCCCCAACGGCAGTCAAAGTCTTGCCCTCCTGCTCGCACCGAGTTAGTGTGTCCTTCACCTTGGGTCCAAACAAAGATGACCCATCAAAGGGGGCGTCGGCAAAGGAAGACTTGAAGGCCTCCGCGAACGAACACAAGCGTAACCAGGCTTGTCTCCTGAGGGCAACGCCTGTTCCCGCTGCTCTACTCGCCTTCGGCCGCATATGAAATGAGCCTCATGGACGAGTTAACAATAGAAAGGAGGGTAGTCATCTGTGCGCCAACAGTCGGGGCCAGCGCCTCAGGTAGGTTACCAACAAGAGAGTCATTTAACTCTTTGAGAAGATCCCTTTGGAGCCTCGTAAAATGACATAAGTAGTTCAGCGACCGTAAGGCAAAGGCCGCTGAAGACAGGGTACGCTTCCCGTACCTATCCATGCTCCTAGAATCCTTATTAGGAGGATGAACAGATGTCGAAGCCTCTGCCACGTCCTGCTGTGTGGCAGAAGCCACCACCAAAGCATCTACAGGCACACCCTTTGTGAGAAACTCCTTCTGGGGCTGACAAAATTTATTGGGCCTCGCAGGCACCGGTTCCACAGAATCAGGGTGTTCCCACGCCTTCGAGAAACCAAATCAAGGAGTTCATCAAGGGCGGAGACACCCAGGAGGCGGAAGGCTGGGCCCCAAAGGCCTTGAGGAAGACTGACTCCTCAGCTGAAGGGGTTTTGGCTTGCCAGTCACCTCTCTGTCTCAGAATCTCCAAGATGTCTGAGAAGGAGATATCATCCGAAGATGATTTGGGAGACCTTTCTGCGTCATCGAGGTCAGTATCCGATGTAACAGACTCATCTTGGGAGTCTACGTGCTTCCTCTTACACAATTTCTTCCTTGGGGGTTCGTCCGAAGCAGATTCGGACGGACCACCCGGAAGAAGGAACCGCCGATGGGGTATCCTCAGGCCCTGGGGCCCCGCTGCCGGGGGGCTGCAACACAACAGAGGCACCAGTCTCCAAATCTAGGGACGGTGAGGTAGAATCTTGCTGAACCGGCAAAGACATGGCTAGCGCGCTCCTCATGACCTCAAAGGCCGGACCTCCAGAATCCAAGGAGGTCACTGGTCTAGAGGCCACGATGGCACCAGGAATTCCAGCAGCCGATGCTCCAAGAGGAAGACTAGGTGCAAGCACCCAAACCCAAAGTGTTCCCTTCGGCTCCGGCTGAAGAGGTCGCAGTGCCAAACCCTGAACCGGAGGACAGGGTAGGAAGCACAATCGAAACCGAGAGGCCTGTAAGGGGTCTCTGCTCCGACCGTATGGCTCCACTTTGCTCCACCACCACCGGCTCCAACGGCTCCAAAGAGGTTGGAGGAGGAATCAAATGTGTTGGAGGGGGGATCGGCTCCGAAGCAAACTGTGCTGGAGCCGAGACCAATTTAGTAAACACTGGAGATTGGAATAGCCTCTGTAAAACCCTATCCAGGTCCGAATCTGAAAGTCTCGATGATTTAGAGGAGGTAGACAATCGAGAAGACTTTCCTCTCGGCTCCGAGAGAGAAGGGGACCGGCTCTGAAACGGCTCCAATGCTATCGGCGCCGACTCCACCACAGCATGGACCACCATCGGCACCGAAGGAGCCTTCTTCGGAGCCGAGGGGGAAGAGTCTGAGCTGCACACTTCCACCGGCTCCGAAGCCATTGGAACCGATGGAGGTGATTCACCTCTCGATACTCCAACTTGCGGCTCCGAAGGCAATGGAGCCGAGGTAGGAGGTATCGAGGCAGACTCGCCCTCGGCCCCGAAGTCAGTGGAGCCGAGGAAGAAGAGGTCAATTTTGTCTTTAGAAGTCGGCTCCGACGGACTTGTCGGAGCCGATGATCTTTTCTTTTTGGAAGCAACAGGTGGATTTAAGGCTTCCTCAAAAGAAGGTTTGATAAGCCCTTTCAATATTAACTTGTTCTTGCGTTCTTGAAGAACTCTAGAGGAGAACGCATGACAGACGCTACAAGTCTCTTGCAGATGTTTCGGCCCCAAACAATACACACAGACTGAATGACTGTCTGTAACGGACATTTTATAATTGCACCGAGTGCATTTTTTAAAACCTGACTTTTGTTCCTTAGACATGATACAGGCCACAACAAGTAAAAACTCTATGGAAATCTTACTCTACCACAACAAGTATAGCACTATACACAAATTGCGCCAACTGAAAGCCTTGAGACACACTGGCGAGTACTGGTGAAAGTTTACCTCACAACAATAAGAAACAAGTTAAACGGCCCAAAGCCCTCTAATTTAAACGGGCTTTGCCCGAAAAACAACTAACCAAAAGTTAATTAAACTAATAGCACTCAAAGGTAGGGCAAAGGCCCTCTAACTTAAACGGGCCTTGCCCGACTGAATAAAATAAATTTTTTGGAAGCACTCAAGCACTCAAAAAAAAATAAGAAATAGTAAGAAATAGTAAGAAATAGCTGTTAAAACAGCTGTTTGGTTAATATAGACAAAAATTCCCTAGGTCAAGGACCAATAAGGTAAAAAGAACCACTTAGCTCCAGCCAAGTCGAGACCACGTCCAGCTTGTTAAGCAGCAAACGAGATCTGGGGAAGCAGGTGTAGTGCATCCTGGGATAGGGAGTAGCCCAGCCAATGAGAGACTTCATGCTAGTGTATTAGTTGCCGAGTCGGAGCCGATGGATCGGCTCCGAACCCATCTGTTATGAATGTAGGCGAGATAGGATCCCATTACATCTTTTGGTTAAAAGTATTAATATAATAACAGGACTTCTTGAAGGCTGTATTATCTGAGGTGCTAAGGTTTTATGAATAAATCTATTTTTTTGGTACTGTTGCCAGTGGTATTTATTTAAAGTATTAACATCTTTGCATGAGGATTTAGCTATAAGTAAGAACTATTTATATGCGCATCCTGAACAGACACCAACCTGGCTAGCAACAAGCAAAACAATGCTCCTTCTTAAGAGTGAACCTGCAAGCTACCCTAAAAATTATAGACCAATAACTTGACGTATAAACTATACACGGAAACTGATGCTGCCAGAGTTTATAGTCATTTAGAAGAAAACTCAATTATGGCAGTAGAACAAAATGGCAATAAAAGAAAGTCATATTGAACAAAGGATCATTTACTGTTAAATAAAGTCATACGGGAAAACTAAAAAGGGGAGGAATTTAAGTATGGCATGGATTGACTATAAAAAAGCATTTGATAGTATCCCACATTCATGGATAAAAGAGTGCTTAAAAATGTTTAAGATACACCCTACACTGATTGACTACATTACAGTGACCATGAAACAGTGGCAGACCACTCTGCAATTAAGCCATGTTAAAGGACAGATTATTATCCCAGGGATAAAAATTCAAAGGGGGATATTCCAGGGTGACGCTCTGTCACCATTGCTATTCTGCCCTGCCATTAACCCATTAAGCTGAACTTTAATGACCGAAGTCTCGGAACTTCGAACACACATAAAAAAAGTAAAAACAGTAAAAAAAAAAAAAGCACTCTATGCAGTGGGACAAGCCCCCCTGCACCCCCCACTACTTAAATATAGCCAAGATAGCACTACAGTGCAGTAAAGGGAAATCTTCCCTTTCTGCACTCTATGGAGATCTCCATTATATGCTTAGAGGTTTTACAACTTCAATCATTAAAGTTCGTTCTTTAATGATTCGAAGTTGTAAGACTTTGATCATATGATAGGAACCCATTTACTTAACAACTTAGGCCATGGGTACAATTTGGCTCCTAAAAAACAACGTGCAAAGACTTCTCATCTTCTCTTTGTTGATGATTTAAAACTGTATAGTTCATCAGATGAGGAACTGAAAGCACAGCTGCAGGTTGTCAAAACCTTTTCAGACGATATAAGAATGTCAGTTGGTCTTGATAAGTGTGCAAAAGCAACCTTTAAAGCAGGAAAACTGCAGCACTAGGAAAACATCAGTTTAGGACAAGAATGTGAAATAAAAGAACTGAAGCAAGAGGGAGTGTATAAATATTTGGGAACTGATGAAAGATCAACAATAAAACACGAACAAATGCAAATAAAACTTAGTAAGGAATACTTCACAAGACTTAAATTAATCCTGAAAACAGTATTGACATCTATGAACAAAATCCAAGCTATAAACCAATTTGCTCTTCCTGTCCTAACTTACAGTTTTGTAGGGACTGACTGGCCCCAAAAGGTGTTGGACAGATTAGATAGAAAAACAAGAAGGATGCTTCATGCTTACCAAATGAGTTATAAAAATCAGTGCATACCGGGATTATATATTTCCCACTCCAAAGGAGGGATGGATGAAATTGATTACATGTATAGATCTGCAATCGTGGGACTCCATACATACCTGTTGACCTCACAAGACCCAAATGTAGTGAAAGTTTTGAAACACGAGGAGAATAAATCTAAGATGACTTGTCTGCTTAATTTAGCAGAAGCATATCAGTGTCAAGCAGGAATGGAAATCAAATAACAAAGATACCACTTCAGCGGACACCAAGACCAGGATAACAAACAACAAGAATAGATATTTATTATGAAGTGCTTTTTGTCTTGTCGCCTGACAAGACTTCTTCTGATAAAACCATATTGTAAAAAAACAGTTTAAATGCATCTACTTAATGAATACAGTAGTAAAGCTCAAAGACTATATGTCGGTCACAACAGGGAGTCCATTTCTTTCCCTGGACCTTCAAGTGGACTGCATGTGCCCCAAGCAAACTACGAGGCATTTGTTACCAGGATTTGGGTATTGCCTAGCTGGGTCCTCTTCTGCACATACTGCCTATCTCCATGTGGATTTTGGCTAGGTACGTAAGGTTCTTTCTAGATCCCAGATATGTGCTGTAGGTGAACCACTGATCCTCTTATATTACCTGTAGCAATGCATACTATGCGAGAGGGAGTGTCTGGACACTTCCTATGATTAGATGGCATCCTCTTCAAGATGAGCTTCTATACCTTGTGATTACTGAATGCCAGCACATATTCCAGCAGCCTTGTGACTCTTCATGGGATTAAACAGGCAATTGGACAATAACATGTGTTACAAAGGGCATCCCTGTGTTGGCCTGCACTTGGTGAGACCACTGTAATTCTCTCTCTCTCTGTTAAAAGTACCACATTTACTACTTTCCCCATAACAAAACACTGAACAAAGGGAAGAGCTGAACATAATTTACCAACCATTGCTCCCTTGCAGGACAAAACACTGCCTTATTACAAGCAACTGAAAATAATATTCTCAAATTTATCCACATTGCCAGTCATAACAAACACCACAGCACTTTTATTCAGAAGGTTAACTGGCTGCCTATCACTGCAAGATCCATAAGTCCATATGTTCAACCACAGCGCTCAGGTCTCACTGTCATCAAGGAACACTGATTCCTCAAGAAACAGTTCAAAGGGTTTGTCACCTCCCAAGTAATATCCAGATTTTTGGACCTCCTTATCCAGACTAAGATTTTATCCCATACTTCAATGATTATAACTGCAACATATGAATTCCTGGTATTGTATTTTCCTGCTTTTCGCACAGATTTCATATTATAGAGTTTAAAAGTCTTTGGATGGTTAATGACTTGTATATTGTACAACAGCTGTAAAACAGCGTCGTTAAATACGTTATATGCCAGTATCAGTTTACTCCGAATGTGCCTAGAGCAGAAAAAAAAATTTTTAAAAACTTACTTCTAGCCCCACAATCTAAGCAACTTAATTTTAGAATTCTCTTAGTATAATTTCACTGAGCACCTTCTAACACTTGTAAAGAAGTTTTATTGTAAGTGCAAAATATGTTATTATACTCAATAATGAGTCTGATGAATGTTATGTATACCATAACCAAAATTTTCTGATCTCTAGTTGCAAGACTTCTTAATATGCAACCCATATACTTAACTGCTTTAGTACTGATAGACCTGACACTGTGGTTAAAAGATAAATCACATGCAATAGTAATGCCAAGATCTTTATATTCCTTGGCCTCTTCTAGTAATAAACCTGTTAAATGGACGAGAAATGTTTGAGCTTTATTCGAGAAATACATAATTTTGCACTTATTCAGGCTATATTTTAGTTCAGTATTTTGTGCCCACTTACTAATCAAACACATACACATTAAATTCATTGGCATCAGACTTATTTTACATTATAAAAACAATTTTAAAATCATCCGCATCTTTTTGGACCCAAAATTTGGCGTTCATTGGAATACAAAAAAACAACAAAAAACCCAAGATTAAATAGTAGTGGGCCCAAAACTGATCCTTGGGGAACACCAGATGTTATAGGCAGAACATCTGAATGATCTTTACATGTCTTCACACAATGCTGTTAACCAGTTTATGATCCGTTTAACAATATAACACATAATGTTACATTCAACTAAGTGTCTGTAAATGGAATGGAATGGCAAACAATCAAAAGCTTTGGCAAAGTCCAGAAAGATCACAGTTGGGAGGCAAACCCATATCCAAGGCCATTGTTATTTGATCGTAAAAGCATACTAAGTTACTCATAGTAGACCTCTGCTTTATGAAGCCATGTTGGTCTTAACTGTTACTCTGAAGCCTAAGTTATGTATTAGTTTTTATAAACATTTTTCAAAGCTCTTACCAACCAGATATATCAAACTTATGGGCCTAATTGTTAATGACATCTTTCCTGTCCTTTTTAAGTACAGGGGTAATGCAAGATAGTTTCTGATTATATGATATAATGCCATTTTCTGGTCATTTATTAAAAATAAATCATTAAATGGGTAGAAGAACCTCTTTTACCTCTAGTAAAGATGCACTAGATAATTTATCCTGACCCATAGATGAAATTTTCTTAAATTTAGAGAATGCATTCCTAATAATGGAATCTGAAAAAAAGAGGACCAGAACCTGAGCCAATTATCAGAACTGTAATAGGACCACAAGAACCAAGATCCTGAGTTACAGCAGAATAGTATGTATTAAACTCACATGCTGCAGTATAAGCATCAGTTAATATTACATCATTAGTCAAAATAACTTCAACAGATGATGCCCTTGTTTCCAGCAAGTTAATATAGTTGTAAAATTATTTTTTTTATTTATGGATTTACTAATCAATTTATTTTCATGGTTAATCGTAGCTGATTTTATTTCTGATTTTAATTTGTTTACAAACTGAGTTAAACATTTTCTTATTTACATTTGTATGAAAGAATAGTTGTCTAAAATCTTACCATAACCGTAGATGTCATTCTCTTCTATGTTGCAGTATTCTTAGGAGTCACTGTCAAAGGTGGTCCCGACGTTTGACCAGTATACAACAGACTTTAACCACTGCAAGGTACGTGGGACATTGCATGTAAGCCAGCAGCCATCATACGCCATAAAAGTGACATATGCACATACCATCCTCAGAAATTAATGCCCCAGTAAGAACACCAGCCTAAGGAATAAAGGGAGGTAAGTATGCATCCAGGGAAAAAGGCATAAAACGGGGAAGGTAGGAGGGAAAAAGTGCAACACAAAAGGACCTCTATGGTTATGGTTATGGTAAAATTTTACACAACTATTCTATGTCCTTGTGACAAAGGAAGATACTGGCAGCACAGCTATCTGTAAATAATTATATGTCATTTGTCAATATCAACATGATCTATATAAGATGCTTGTGTTACAACTATATTAGAACTGTATGTTATGTGTATATCAAACTTGTTTGTACAAAAGTGTGTTGAAAAGGGTATTTGCAATGGATCCACAGTGTGCTCTGCTGGAAGAGAACAGAAATGTACATGCACTATTGTAACTGTTTAAATGTACATATTGTAACACTGGAAACTGGAACACAGGAGGTTAACTTCAGTCTAGCAAACTTCAGGAAAAATAGCTTAAATTAAACTACTTTATGGTAGCTACAGACAGAAAGTCTGTACTAGTGAACTTTCTATATTGTCTTGGAAGTGTTTGTTTTATGACTTCCAGCATCTGTCAAAGATCTAAGAAAAAGCCCTTGTCTATGTATTTTTACAGGTAGATGCTAAATGCTACCAGCTGCCAATAATGCTTATTTTGGGCCTGGGAACTAGAAGTCAGATGATAAGAAATTATGTCATTCTGCAAGCTAGCCCAGCAGTAATATTTGAGATATTAATTTGAGAGTTCTCTTAGCGAGACACAGCATTCTGTATTCTGTCTTTGACCTGACAACAACTAGAAGATCAGTTTACCACATCTGCCTTGCTCTGTAATAGTAAGTTCTTAGGGTATATTAGGAATATAGCAAAGTTTAGTTTAGATATTTTCTTTATTTATTTGAGACTGTCCTGCAATGCTGTTTTAAATATTTCCTGTGATTTTGAACTCTGATGTCACTGTGAATATGTATATATCTTTAGCATTTTTTTGTTCTTTTATTATTTATTATTAAATATAGTTAAACCTTTCATTGTGGATGATCTGTGTAGGGATATTTAAGTTCTGAGAGTACTTGTATATTTATTTGGTGACACTGTGTATTCCACTCCTAATAGCCTTGCTTTTGGTCAAACTACCATTTGCATTAATAGTAACATTACACAGTAAGATTGGACACCCTTTGTTAAGGAGTTGGCTGGTGGTAGTGATAACTACCTTATAGTCTGGGCAAAAGGGGGCATAACTGGTAAACCTGTGCCAGCCTTTCCCAGGTGTGTGTGTGTGTGTGTGTGTGTGTGTGTGTGTGTGTGTGTGTGTGTGTGTGTGTGTGTGTGCGTGTATGTATAAATCAAACCTCAAAGACTGTGTGTGTCAGCTACTTGGGCAGGGGCATGAATCACTGGCTGGAGAGAGAGGGTGCTGAAGGTCTTGGCTTGACCACTCAGCTGAGATCTCAACTCTATAGCTGTGCCAGTGGGGAGTCTTACTGGGGATCTGGAGAAAGAGGGAGAAGCCAGCCCTGGACTGACTGTGGTCTATGTGTGCTCTTAATGGAAATTGCACTTGATGCAGAGAGCTGCATCTGGATATACTGTGTCTGTACCTGTCATCCTCCCAATCTATGTCCCCCACTGGTCCCAGTGGTGAGGACTGGGGCTCCTTGATTACTGGTCCAATAGTAGGTCATCACAGACCTTCTGTTCTAAGGTTGCAATATTCTTAACATGAGGAAGAGTACCAAAGCTCATGAAGACGAAATGGAGGGGAAAGGAACAGAGGTGTTTTATAAAAAGCCATGGAGAATGATTCTTGCAAAGCTAGTTCTAGATATGGAGATGCCATCCAGTTTATAATGTTTAGTGAAGTTTTGTACAGAAAACCAGGTGGTTGCTTCCAAGATGCAGTTAGTATCCAAACCTTTGAAAAATGCATGTGAAGAAGCCACAGCTCTCATAGCATGAGCCTTAACAGGAGCCGAGAAGCTCTTACCATGAATAACATAATAAAAGGAAATAGCCTTAGAAATGCAAGTGGAAATGGTGTGCTTGGAAACAAGTATTCCCAGAGCTGTGGAATGAAAGTAAACAAAAAGCTGATTAGATTTTCTGATAGAATTAGTTTTATCCAAGTAAAATCTGAGTTGTCTATGCACATCCAAGGTGTGTAGAATTCTCTCACTAGATGACTGTGGAGAGGGGAAGAAAGTGAGCAAATTAATAGACTGGTTAAGCGACAACTCATTCACAACCTTGGGTATAAAAGCAAGGTTAGTACACAAGGAAACCCTGTCCTTATGGAAAACCAGAAAGGGAGGAGAAGCCATCAAGGCTTGAAGTTCAGACACTCTCCTGGCTGAAGTGATGGCTAATAATAGCACAGTCTTCCTAGTACAGTGCTGTAGAGCAGCTGTAGTTGCAGGTTCAAACGGAGCCACAGTGAGTTCTTCCAAGACAAAACTGAGGTCCCAAGGAGGAGAAACAGGTTTCCAGGGAGGTCTGATGTGAAGGATGCTTTTAAGGAAGAGTTTAGCCTCCAATTTAGAAGCCAAAGGAGGTGACAAAGACAGACAAGCAGAAATGGCTGATAGAGGAGCTTTCGCAGAGGAATAAGCCAACCCAGCCTACAGCAGTTCACACAAGTAAGATAGAGGACATTCATAGAAAGTGGGTCTAGTTTAAGAGAAAGACACCAGATGGAAAACCTCTTCCAACTGGATAAGTAGGATTTCCCAGTATTGGATTTTCTGGCCTCTTGCAGAACCCTAAGCACATCCTCTGAAAAGAGGTGTCAGAAAGGAATCCAGAAGCCTAGCACCCATAGTGTCAGAAGTAGCTTTGACAGGTGTGGATGTACGACAGATCCCTTGTCTTGTGTGAGAAGATCCACCCTTTGAGGTAACTTGTGATGACTAGCCTTGGCTAAATGCAGGAGAAGAGGGAACCAATGCTGTCTTAGCTAAAAGGGAGTTACCAGCAACATTTTTGGTTTGTCCTGATGAATCTTCAGCAGAACTTTCGGAATAAGAGGAAAGGGGGAAATGCATATAGAAACATCCACTTCCATGAGAAAGAAAGGGCATCTATCTTCTATACCAGAGGGCCTGGAACTCTACTACAAACCTTTGGAAGTTGTCTGTTCAGAGGATGGGCAAAGGGATCTACTTGACGAATACCCCACCAGTGCAGAATGTCCAGAAACACATCCCAGTGAAGCATCCATTCATGGGACTGAGTCATGGACCTGCTCAGAGTGTCTACCACTACATTCTGATTGGAAGAGATGTACACTGCCTGAAGGCTTTGTTTAACAGTATTTTAAAAGGAAGGGAAGTACCAACATCCCAGAAGAAAGCTGTAATACCTAAAGATGGTAAAGACACATCAGTCCCAGCTTCATATAGGCCCTTTTAAATTTCAAACCATGATTAAAAGGAGTTTATGCCTATAAACAGAATGGCAAAGGTGTTCCCAAAACTGATAGATATGGATCAATTTGGTTTTGTGGAGGGCAGGCAAAGCATTTGACAACATTAATAGAACAATGATGACAGAGAACGAAGCAGAATGTAAGAAAATACTATTATTAGTGGTCTTGATGCACAGAAAGCATTCAACACAGTAAAATGGGATTATATGAGTTGGGAAACAGAAGCATTTGCATTGTCTGAGACAATTATAAGGTCAATTGGAAGGGCATCTCTATCAGATGACTGAGTTTTCAGAAACTCAAAATTCATATGGTCAAGACCATATGACCAAGTTTTTGAAAACTCAAAGGTTTTGGATTAAAGTTGTGGTACAGTGCGGATCGAGAAATGCACCCTTTTCCTCACTGTAGTGTGATCTCGGAGTTGGTATATATAATTTGTGGGGGTGTGGGGGCACAACACTCCACAGAGAGGATTGCCCCATGCAAAAAAGGTAGATTTTTGTGGTTTTTTTTTTTGATGTTTGAGGTTTTGGAAACTTAATCATATTGTCCTGATTGTATGAATTTCGAGTTTCTGAAAATTCAATCATCTGATAGGGATTCTTACAAGGATATATGAGGGATTGGAGGCAAAAATTAAATTGGGAGGGTTCCTCTCTGATAAGTTGCGTCTGAACATAAGAACCAGGCTGGGTTGTCCTCTTTTCCCTTTGTTCATTGCGTTATACTTAGAGCCACTTGGAAAGAAAATAAAGGGCTTGGAAATTCAAGGATATAACTGGCATGGAAATCAAGAAAGGTTGGCTATATTTGCAAACAATATTATTTTGTACCTGATAGAACCAGAAAAGGACATCTCAGTGTTGTGGAACATTCTAACAGGTTCAGCTTTTTTTTGGGATATAAAATTAATGAAGACAAAACAAAGGCTACAGCTGTAAACCATATACTCACACATGAAGTGGTTCAGCAATACCTCATACTTATGGGGAAATGATAAAATGAAGTATTTTGGTGTATGGGTTAAAAAGGATTCTGTCATGACAGCTAAGGATATGTGGGAAGAGACTAAACAGAAGATAATACAAAAACTGAGAAACTGGAAGCACATGTTCATGGATATGGATAGCAGGATACAAGCAGTGAAATGTGTTTAGTCCTTTTAGTTTTGTATACAGGTCAATCATATTTTTATTAACCAAAGGAGAAGATGTAGATATTAATTAATAAAGATTTGAAGGATTTTATCTGGAAAGGAAATAGGGTAAGGGTCAAGTGGGATAAGCTGTTCCTTCCACTAGGAAAAGTTAGTTTAGGATTACATGATTTTAAGGGATATTTTAGAGCTACACAATTAAGGCTCGTATACATAACACAATCAGAAAGCTATAATTCTAAGTCGAAAGGAATGATGATGAAGCAGGGGGGAAATTGAAGAAATGAAAGTGTGGGATTTTTGATGCACATCCTTAAGGAGAATACCAACAGCCATACAGTCCACAAAAATCACAAAAACTGAGAGGCCAAAGAATAGCCATAAAGACGACACTGTGGACTATTGAGGAGAAGAAAGACATTATGTATTGCTACTATTATGCAAAAAGCCCAGAATTTCCAGACACACGACATACACAATGATTAAGAGAGAAATTAGAGGAAAGAAAAACACTACACAGATCAAGAAACTTTGATCTGTTTGGAAAAAGAAGCATCTGAGGAAGTGAGAAAATATAAACAACAAAGTCTAGAGATATTTGAACACTAGAAAAAAAGATATATGGACATGGGAAAAAAGAGAGATTTGATATGGTGCAACATTTATGCAAAGGAGAAAGCCAAATTAATCAAAATAAAGAAGGCAGCCCCAAAGGTATTCAAAGAGAAATACAGGCAAAGGTATACGGATATGGAAAATTTTACAATAATAAAATAATATTACAAAGATGGAACATAGAAAAGATGATTAGCAAAGTAAAAGTAAAAAAAAATAGAAGTTGAAGTTATGAAGTGCCTGTGTGAAGTGAAGGGTTTGGTGTAGAATATCTAATACAGGATACATCACAGCATGATGGAGTGAGTCCCCAAAGTAAGGAGAAACAGGAAGGTCAGGAAACAACTGAAGAGGAAATATGGACATGGGAAAGAAAAATGCATGTAATATGGTATAATATTTATGCAAAGGAAAAAGCAAAACTAACCAATATAAAAAGAGCAGCACCAAAGATATTTGAAGAGAAATACATGCAAAGGAATCCGGACATGGAAAACTTTACAATACAAAAAATAAAAAGACAAAGAGTAAAAGTAGATAAGGAGATTAGTAATGGAGAAGTTAAAGAAATAGAAACAAATAGGAACTGAGGTTATGGGGTACCTGCTAAGTGAATGATTCAGTGTAGAAAAATGAATGCAGAAAGCAGCACAACTGGATACAGCAATGGATATCCAAATTAAGGGAAAACCAGTGGAACAGGAAGCAATTGGCCAGGTGCCATATGAAGATATTTTGGAGCCTTCTACAGGAAATAAGTATAAAAATTCACTTGAAGCTAGACAGCAAGGAAAGGAACAGGAAACTCTGATGCAGTTAATTAGATAAACAACAGCTGAATGAAATAAGTCCACAATAGTACCACGAATAGAAGGCCAATTCCGAAGTATTATAGTAGAATTTATTAAAAAAGAAAAAACGAGTGCACACCAAAATATTCTCTCTAGCGCCTCGGCAACACTTGCCTTTAACAGAGTAAACCATAGTTAATCAAAATGACTTGTACATTACCACACATTTATCTAATTAATCAATTAAATAAATTAAATACAACATTTCACAATAAAAGCCTAAAATACTTTACTGAACAAAACTTTACCATACACATTCTTGATTCAGTCCTATAGGGCTCATTGTATTAAATTTTAAAATAATAAAAGCCTCCTTTTTTCTTAATATATATTTTATTTGTTGTTCACTCATAAATATATTACTTTTAATATTATCTAACACTGTCACTTGTAGCCCCTCAGGATTCCCATTATGATACTCATTAAAATGTATTGCTATGGGACTAGTCTGCTTATTATTTTTAATATCCCTAACATGTTCCTTTACTCTACAAGAAAACTGTCTTTTAGTTTCTCCTACATAAAATTTATTGAATGGACACTTTAGTCCATATATAACCTTCTACGTCCTACAATTAAAAATACCTTTGGTCTGAAAATTAATACCATTAATATTAGTAAATTTTCTGCTAATATATTTACATATACTACATTTTCCACAGGCAAATGTGTCCTGTTCGTTAATTAATTTTGTAAGAGTTATATTTGGCATCTTAAATTTACTGTGAACTATAAAATCCTTTATGCTTCTCCCTCTTCTAAAGGAGAAACATAATTTTTTACCTTCCAAAAAATCAACTTCCCTTTTAACTATTCTCCAACTATATTTAACTTGTTGCAGAACTTTATCAGACAAAACAGAATAAGTGGAAGTAAAATACATACATTCCCTATCCTTGTTTTTATTTTTACCCTTATAGTATCCAGTTCTACTGTTATTTAATGCTTTATTTAAACTATGTTTCAAATCTACCTCAGAATAACCTCTCAAATAAAATTTATTATAACTTTCATATAATTCCATTTGTTTAGTAACTGAATCATTACATAACCTTTTAATTTTAACAAATTCAGTATAAGGTATAGATTTTATAGTGTAAGGGGAATGGTAACTATCACCATGTAAAATAAAATTTGCATCTTTAAATTTTCTATGTATGCTAGTATTAATACAACTACCAACTTGTCCCTTTAAAACTACATCCAAATAATGTACCTCTGTCCCCCATTGTAAAGCATCAAATTTTACACCTACATTATTATGTTGTATTACATCTATAAATTCATTAATATATTCTTGTCCTCCCTTACAAATAAAAATCAAATCATCAATGTAACAAAAATATTTATAAACATATTTAATGAAAAACTGATTAGTATATATATATATATATATATATATATATATATATATATATATATATATATATATACATATACATTCTCAAAATGGCCCATAAATATATTAGCATAACTAGGGGCAAAAGGTGCCCCCATAGCTGTTCCTTGAATCTGCCTATACTGATTTCCATTAAATTCAAATATATTATTCTTTAAACAAACCATAATTAAATCAATTATATATTCTGTTAATGGATTTTAACCTAAAAAATATTTAATAGACTGTATACCATCAGAATGCATAACAATGGTATAAACACTAACCACATCTATCACAAGAAAATACATATCTTTTTCCCATTTTATATTGCCAATTTTATCCAACAATTCAAATATGTCCTTTATATAAGATGGCAATTTTTTTTACCATAGGTAACAAAAATTCATGGAGAAAATATGCTAAATTGTGCATAAAACTGCCACTTGCAGAAACTATAGGACATCCAGGTGGATCTATCATACTTTTATGAATCTTTGGCAAGCAATAAAAACATGGCATTCTAAAATTCTGAATAACAAACTTTTCCTGCACATCCTTTTGTGAAAAATAATGTAATCTATGCCCTTTATCTATTAAGTCATTATATTCTTTTTGTGCTCTCTCATATTCTATTATATTATTTTTTATATACATTTTCATTATCTAAATGTGTATAACACATCTTTAAATACTGTATATAATTTAAAATAACTAATTTACCGCCCTTATTGGCTGGTTTAAATATTAGTTCAGCCTCTTGACTTAATTTATTCAGGCATTCCCATTCCTTTGTTTATATTATATCTAACATTCCTTTTATATTTTATAAATTCAAAAAATTCCTTTTCCATGTTATACCCAAGTAATATATTGAAATGTCTAATGCCTTCATTTTTCTGTGGGGCATAAAATTACTTTTTACTTGCATGCCCTCAGTATTTAATTTACAATAAGCATTTACCATTTCATTGGAACAACATGAATAAAAACTATCATCAGTACTAATAGAATCATCGTCCAAATCCATTTCATATACAACTTCATTAGTGTTTGTTCTAAAATAATCTAACAAATGTAACTTGCGAGTAAAACAAAACACATCCCCTTTTAACTCATACAATCTAGGCAGGACAGTAGGTACAAACTTTAAACCCCTCTCAAGAAGAGTCAAATCACAGTCCGATAGTTCATATCCTGATAGGTTAACCACATACTTACAGTTCATAGAACTAACATTACACAGTTCAGTCCCATTTACCCCGATTAAATGTCCGTTGGTATGTGTTATGTTCTTTATAATATCCCTGTCCATTCCAACGAACATGTTAGGGATATTAAAAATAATAAACAAACTAGTCCCATAGCAATACATTTTAATGAGTATCATAATGGGAATCCTGAGGAGCTACAAGTGACAGTGTTAGATAATATTAAAAGTAATATATTTATGAGTGAACAACAAATAAAATATATATTAAGAAAAAAAGGAGGCTTTTATTATTCTAAAATTTAATACAATGAGCCTTATAGGACTGAATCAAGAATTTGTATGGAAAAGTTTTGTTCAGTAAAGTATTTTAGGCTTTAATTTATTTAATTGACTAATTAGATAAATGTGTGGTAATATATAAGTAAGTCATTTTGATTAATTATGGTTTACTCTGTTAAAGGCAAGTGTTGCCGAGGCGCTAGAGAGAATATTTTGGTGTGCACTAGTTTTTTCTTTTTTAATAAATTCTACTATAATACTTTGGAATTGGCCTTCTATTCAGATGCAGTTAATGTTGAGGAGTGATAGGCCAGTGAGTTCCCATATGACAGAGCAACAGATGGCACATGATGAAATTAAACAGAAGGTGCCACAGGAAGATGCTATTGAGCTTTCTATAGAATGTCCACAGGAAATGGAAAACAAGGGATGTGCCCTTAGTTTGGAAGAAAATGAGCTAAGGGAAGAGTTGTTTGATTTAATAAACATGGACAGATATATTAAGATCAATGAGAGAAATAGACTGCACAAGGTCAATAAAACCCAAAAAGTCAGAAGTCTGATAAAACAAATGAATGCAGTAATTAGAACTGTCCATAGAGATCCATGTGATATAACAGAAGTAAACAGGATATATTACTGTGCTGCTAAATTAATAAATAATAAAGGTCTACAACAACACAATGCAGGGTAGTGAGGGAAAGGAAATGGATAACTTGCCTTCCGATGACGTATAAACTATACACGGGAATTGATGTTGACAGAGTTTATTGTCATTTAGAAGAAAACTCAATTATGGCAGTAGAACAAAAAGGCAATAAAAGAAAGTCATACTGAACAAAGAATGATTTGCTGTTAAATAAAGTCATACTGGAAAACTGGAAAAAGGAGAAGAATTTAAGTATGGCATGGATTGACTATAAAAAAGCATTTGATAGTATCCCACATTCATGGATAAAAGAGTGCTTAAAAATGTACAAGATACACCCGACACCGATCGACTACATTGCAGTGAACATGAAACAGTAGCAGACCACTTTGCACTTAAGCCATGATAAAGGACAAATTATTATCCCAGACATAAAAATTCAAAGGGGGATATTCCAGGGTGATGCTCTGTCACCATTGCTATTCTGCCCTGCCATTAACCCATTAAGCTGTTTACTTGGGTCTATATCATATGATCGAAGTTCCAAAACTTCGAATCATTAAAGGACGATCTTTAATGACCGTAGTCTCGGAACTTCGAACCCACATTAAAAAAAAGTAAAAAAAAAAAAATGCTCTATTCAGTGGGGCAAGACCCCTTGCACCCCACACCCACCGCTACTTAAATATACCAACTCTGAGATAGTACTACAGTGCAGTAAAGGGAAATCTTCCCTTTCCGCGCTCTATGGCGATCTCCGTTATATGCTTAGAGGTTTTACAACTTCGATCATTAAAGTTCGTTCTTTAATTATTCGAAGTTGTAAGACTTCGATCATATGATAGGAACCAGTTTACTTAACAACTTAGGCCATGGCTACAATTTGGCTCCTAAAAAACAACAACGTGTAAAGACTTGTCATCTTCTCTTTGCTGATGATTTAAAACTGTATAGTTCATCAGATGAGGAACTGAAAGCACAGCTGCATGTTGTCAAAACTTTCAGATGATATAAGAATGTCATTTGGTCTTGATAAGTGTACAAAAGCAACCTTTAAAGCAGGAAAACTGCAGCACCGGGAAAACATCAGTTTGGGACAAGAATGTGAAATAAAAGAAGTGTATAAATATTTGGTAATTGATGAAAGATCAACAATAAAACATGAACAAATGCGAATAAAACTTAGTAAGGAATACTTCACAAGACTTAAATTAATCCCGAAAACAACACTGAAATCTAGGAACAAAATCCAAGCTATAAACCAATTTGCTCTTCCTGTCCTAACTTACAGTTTTGTAGGGATTGGCTGGCCGCAAAAGGTGTTGGATAGATTAGACAGGAAAACAAGAAGGATGCTTCATGCTTACCAAATGATTTATAAAAATCAGTGCAGACAAAGATTATATATTTCCCACTCCGAAGGAGGGATGGGCCTCCTTGAAATTGATTACATGTATAGATCTGCAATCGTGGGACTCCATACATACTTGCTGACCTCACAAGACCCAAATGTAGTGAAAGTTTTTAAACATAAGGAGAATAAATCTAAGATGACTTCTCTGCTTAATTTAGCAGAAGCATATCGGCGTCAAACAGGAATGGAAATCAAACCAGAAGCATATAAAAACCAAGCAACAACTGAATGTGCCAAAAAACAAAAGAAAGAATGTAAGGTGAAGGACCAGATGAAAAGGAAAGAAATGTGGAAAAAGCATAAATAAAGTTGCAAGTATTAAAAACTTCTGGAAGAACCTCATGCTGATCAGGAACAAACACAGGAATGGTTAAGGAGAGGCAAATTCAAACCAAGAGATGAAAGGTTAATACTGGCAGCCCAAGATAGTGGGCTATGTACGCTGGTTTATAAAGTTCACTGAACATATGGGAGAAACAGACAAATGTAGGTTTTGTAAAACCAAATTGGAAACAGTCGCACACCTTGTTGCTGATTGTGACATACTAATGGCAGAAGGGCTGTATACTGAAAGGCATAATAATGTGGCAAGACTGTTCCACTGGGGATTGTGCAAATATTATGGTACTGAAGTGGCTGAAAAAGAATGGAAACATGAGCCACAAAGCATCAAAGAAAATGATGAAGTCTACATCACATGGGATCATCCACTACCAACAGTTCAAAAGATACATGTTAGAAAACCAGATATAGTGGTTCAGGAAAAGTAGACAAAAGTAGCATTGATCACTGAAATCACCAATCCCAGTGACTACAGTGTCCTGCGTACAGAGACACAAGGTTCATAGGTTGGTACTAGGCTATCGGCCCTAGGGCCTATACAAGCCTAGCCATAACAATTCCCTGGCTATTTCTTCCCACAGTATTTACTTCCCTGGACCCCTGTCTATCAGTGAGACTGGCGTGATCCTCGGACTGAATTTCCTATCTCCCATCCAATCATCAAGGTTCCCATCCAATTATCAAGGTTCCTTTTGAAGAGGGCCAAAGAGGCGCTCTGCTTGACATGTATGGGCAGTCTATTCCAGAGTCTGAGGAGTCTCTGGGTAAGGAACCTATCCCTCCAGCATGTTTTGTTCATTGTGATGACAAGGTTTAGAGCCCTGGGGCATGTGTCTCTGAGGGATTGGGATTTCTTTAAGTGTAGCATGTCCAACAGCTTTGGGTTTGACATGGCCTTGTATGTTAAGCAGAGATTGCCTCTGAGTAGACAATATGCAAAAAGATCTTGCAGCATAGGCTACAAACAGTTGCTCAGTTTTTCTGAAAGCTTTTGTTTTGTCCAAGTAGAAGCGTAGCTGCCTGTGTATATCCAAAGAGTGCAGAAGTTTCTCCCCTTTATTCTGGGGATTTGGATAAAATGTTGGCAAATGAATGGTTTGGTTAAGAGCCACACTGGATACTACCTTTGGCATAAATGTAGGGTTTGTCCTTAGAGAAACCCTGTCCGGATGAAAAATGATAAAAGGTTCCACTGCCATTAATGCCTGTAACTCTGAGACTCTTCTTGCTGAAGTTACTGTTAGGAGCAGAGCAGTTTTCCATGATAAGAATTTTATGTCAGCTGTGCTGGCTGGCTGGCTCAAAAGGCGGTAGTGTGAGCTTTTCTAAGACAAAGATGAGGTCCCATGTACGTACTGGTGCTCTCCTTGGGGGTCTTATGTTTTTTGCCCCTCGGAGGTACTGTTTTAGCAGTGGATGAGAGAAAATAGGAGGTTCCTACTGTAATGAGCTGAAATGGCAGAGGCATGGGTCTTAATTGATGAGAAGGATAGGCCTTTGTCCAGCACCTCAGTTAGGTATTGTAAAATCTGAGGAATATTTGGAACAAGTGGTTCAAGACCTTGTGCTTGGTTCCAAGCACAGAATCGCTTCCATTTTTCTGCATAAGATTTCCTGGTGCTGGGCCTCTTGGCTTCCAAAATGACATCCATAACAGCTTTAGAGAGAGGTGTGTTTTGAGTGGCTAAATTATCTGCCATGCAGCCAGATTTAAGGTTCTGAGTTGGCTGTGCAGGATCTGATTGTTTTGTTGAGTCAGAAGATGAGGAATTTGAGGTAAAGTCCAGGCTGGGCCTTGAGACAAGCTCTTTAGGATTGGGTACCAGTGCTGGCGTGGCCAGTCTGGGGCAATCAGAATAATTTTTGGCTTCTCTTGTCTGACTTTTAGGAGCACCTTGGGAAGGACAGGCAGTGGTGGAAAGGCATAAACTGCTACGGTTTTCCAGCTGAAAGATACAGCATCCACCTTCCAAGCTTGTGAGTGATAAGTCCTTGTGCAGAATCTCAGTAGTTGGTAGTTGTGAGGGGAGGCAAAGAGATCTATGTCTGGGCATCCCCATTTCCTCGTTATCATGCTGAAGACCTGTGGATTTAGTTTCCACTCGTGAGGGTCCATGAGGTTTCTTCTTAGTTCGTCTACCAGAGTATTTTTCTTTCTTGGCAGGAATTGTGCCTGCAGATGTACTTGATAGGTCAGTGCTGTGTTCCACAAAATCATGGCTTGCCTGCAGAGGGGGTAGGAATGTGTGTCCCCTTGCTTGTTTATATACCACATAACTGTAGTATTGTCCGTCTTTAGTAGTAGTTGTCCTGGATGTATCAGATCTTTGAAGGCTGTCAGGGCATTCTGTAGAGCTAGCATCTCTTTTTGATTGATGTGAAGATGCATTTGGTCTGTGGGCCACGTGCCCTGAATACATTTTCCTGCTATGTGTGCCACCCAGGCATAATCCGATGCATCTGTTGTTACTGTCTGCCTGGCTGTGGGTAAAGTGAAAGGCTGTCCCTTGTTGTGATGACAGGCCAGTGCCCACCATCGAAACTCCCGTTGCAGGCAGGGAATAAGAGTTATTACTGTTTCCAGGCTTTGGCAATGTTGAGTCCAAACACTTTTTAGGTACCATTGTAGCTTCCTCATATGCAGTCTTGCATATGGAATTAGCAGAATGCAAGATGCCATGTAGCCCAAAGCCTGCAGAATTTTTCTTGCAGGTAGCTGGGTCTTTGTTGCCATCATTTGAAAGTAATGAGTCAGTTGCCTTTGTTTGTCTAGCGTGAGATAAGCCATCTGGGAAGTTGTATTTAAGCTTGCACCCAGGAATATTATCTCTTGAGAGGGCACTAGTTTTGATTTCTTTTCGTTTACTGTGTACCCTAGGCAAATTAGTAATTCTTTTACAAACGCCAGATGCTTTAGTAGAATGACCTTGCTCTCTGCTTGAATAAGGCAGTCGTCCAAGTAGGGATATATTTGAATTCCTTTTTGTCTGCAAAATGCAATTACTGGTGCCAGGCATTTTGTGAAGACCCTGGGTGCAGTAGATAAGCCAAAGGGCAGTGCAGAGAATTGGTAATGCATTGAACCAGCTATGAATCTGAGGTATCTTCTGCAAGTTTGTCTGATTGGGACATGCAGGTATGCCTCTTTGAGGTCCAAAGTAACCAGCCAAGCCTTCTTGCCCAGCATGGGTAGAAGTTGTTGCAGTGTTAACATTTTGAATTTTGGAACATCCAGGAAAGTATTTAGAATTGACAGGTCCAGTATTGGTCTCCAGGCTTTGTCCTTTCTGGGTACCAAGAAAAGTCTTGAATAAAATCCTTGTCCCTGTTCTTGCTGTGGTACTTTTTGAATTGCTCTCATGTCCATGAGAGCAGAAATTTGTTTTTGTGCCTCTGCCCATTGGTTTTGTGGCAGGTCTGGCATACCTTTTGACCTTGGTAGGGTGTGAAAGTGGAACCTGTAACCCTGAGAAACAATATTCAATACCCATTTGTCCTGGGTGATCATGTGCCAATTTTGTGAAAAAAGTGCTAGTTTTCCCCCTAAGGGTGCTGTCAAAAGGTAAATGCTTGGCTTTGGTAGAGGGAAGTCATTGAGACTGTTTCCTATAAGGTTGTGATTTGTCTTCTCCGCCTTTGGGGGTTGAAGCACCCCATTGTTTAGGTCTGTATGAGCCTTGTGGCTGAGATCTGCCTCTTGGGCATCTGTATCGGCCTCTTTGTGGCCTGTCTGACACTGGAAAGGACCAATTTTTAGAAGACCAGTTCCTGCTAAATCTAGATGGCTGAACCTGTAAGAAATCCTTTATTGTCTGCATTGATTTTGTGTTATCCTCCATTTTCTTTAACACCTCCTCAGCCTTAACACCAAACAAAGTATCATGCTGTAGTAGAGCATCCAATAATTTTGCTTTAACATGATCAGGTAAACTCTGTTCTTTTAACCAAGCATGCCTTCGAATGACAGAGCCTGTAACTGTGGCTCTGCAAGAAGCCTCTAATGAATCAAAACCACATTGCAGAATATGCTTTCCCACTTGTTCAGCTGCATGCAATAAATCCTGCATTTCCTTATTGCCATGATATTCTGAGCTTGTAAGCATTTTCTGATTTAGCAAAGACATTAGGTATTGTTGATATTTAAGCATGTGAAACTGGCAGTTTAAAGCCCTTACAGCTAACGTAGCAGAAGTGTAAACTTTTTTCCCCCATCTATCCAGAGCTCTAGAATCCCTATCAGAGGGAAAGTACAGTTTTGTACCTACCATAAATGTAGATGTCCGATAGGCATGCATCTGCAGTCCTTACAAATGGGTTGTCCTGTCGTCAGGCAGCCCTTCGGTCGGCCGGATTCCAAAGTCTGGGTCTGGCCTCGGCTGGTGTCGCACTTCACCCGACGTCATAGCGGCAGTTCTTCGGGTATAAAGGCATCAGCCGACGCCATTTTCCTCAGTGTTTCTTGCCCCAGATGCCAGGTGCCCTCTAGGAAGGCTAAATTTGGATAAATGCAAATGGTTCCAAATAGTAGAGAGCAAACAAAAAATAAGCATGTATGTACATATATACAAACAAATACACCATAATAGATTCCCCAGCTAGCTACAAGATGGGCAAATACCCTAGGAGTACCACAGAGGGGAAGGAGGGTGGGTAATCCTGACTGCAGATGCATGCCTATCGGACATCTACATTTATGGTAGGTACAAAACTGCACTATGTCCTTCAAGGATGCATCTGCAGTCCTTACAAATGGGTAGAATACCATAGCCAAACTAGGGGAGGAGGAGAAATAGATTATGGTGTAGTTAAGATCCCTTGCAAAACAGCAGTGGCAAAACCTGCTCGGGATCTGGAGTATAAAGGTAAATTATAATGCTTGGCAAATGTATGCACGGAGCTCCAAGTAGCAGCCTCTAAAATGTCTTTGGTAGCCACTCCTCGTAAAAAGCTGTGGTAGTGGCTGTAGCCCTTGTAGAGTGAGGCCTGATGTTTTCTGGAGTTTTCTTTCCATGGTAGGAGTAACAAAATCTAATGCAATTTCCTATCCACTTAGAGATTGTCTGTTTTGAAATTGCTTTTCCTTCCATTCCTGTTGCATATGCTACCAGTAGCTGGTCAGTTTTTCGATTGCTCTTGGTCCTGTCCAGGTAGTAACGTAATTGTCTATGTACATCCAAGGTATGCAGCAGTCTTTCTCCCCTGTTTTGTGGGTTGGGGAAGAATGTAGGTAGGTGGATAGCTTGATTTAAAGATACCCTGGAAACCACCTTTGGCATAAAAGTAGGATTAGTACTCATGGACACTCTACCTTGATGGAAGATCAGGAAGGGCTGTACTGCCATTAATGCCTGTAGTTCAGATACCCTTCTTGCTGAAGTGATTGCAAGCAGGAAAGAAGTTTTCCATGATAAGTACTGTAATTCTGCTGTTGCTGCTGGCTCGAAAGGAGGGAGTGTCAACTTTTCTAGCACAAAGTTCAAGTCCCATGCTGGCAATGGCGGCTTCCTGGGTGGCTTTACATTTTTAATCCCTCTCAGAAACTGCCTGAGCAGAGGATGTGAGAATACTGGAGGATCCAAGTTGTATTCTGCTGAAATAGCTGATGCATGAATCTTAATGGAAGAATAGGACAGGCCGTTGTGGAAGAGCTCTGCCAAGTATTCCAGGATGTTAGCTATGTTTACCAGTGACACATTCTCTCCTTTTGCAATACTCCAAATGAGATATCTTTTCCATTTTGCTGAATATTTTTTTCTTGTTGAGGGTCTACGAGCCTCCAAGATAATGTCTTTAACCCTTTGAGATAAATCTGGGTTATTTGGTCTTATGCAATGTTCCAGGCAGTCAGCTGCAGTGTTTTCAGGTTTGGATGCAGGGTTTTGAAGTTGTTCTGTGTTAACAGCAAGGGAACTAGGGGCAGAGGCCATATTTGTTGCCGAGACATACGCCTCAGTAATGGGTACCAATGTTGCCTTGGCCAGTCTGGAGCTATCAGGATGATCCTTGGACGGTCTTCTTTGATCTTCAGTAGCACCTTGTGCATCAAAGGGAGAGGTGGGAATGCATATGCTGTCAGGTTTGCCCAACTGAAAGATAGGGAGTCCACTTTCCAAGCAAGTGGGTGGCACGTCCTTGTGCAGAATTTGTTCAGTTGGTGATTGTGTGGGGATGCAAATAAGTCTATTTCTGGCAGTCCCCATTTCCCTGTAATGGTTTTGAAGATGTCCGGATGCAGCATCCATTCGTGGGCATCCGTGGTAGTTCTGCTTAGGATATCTGCTAGTATATTTTCTTTTCCTGGCACAAAAATTGCTTGTAGCTGAATGATGAAGCTCAGTGCCACATTCCATAGGTCCATTGCCATCCGGCATAGAGGGTATGAATGTGTGCCTCCCTGTTTGTTGATGTACCACATAACTGTGGTGTTGTCCGTCCTTATCAGCAGTTGACCCTGTTGAAGAAATGGTCTGAATGCCTGAATTGCCAGTTTTACTGCCAGCATTTCCTTTTGATTTATGTGTAGGTGCAGCTGGTCTTGAGTCCATAAGCCTTGTATGCACTTGTCCAGCATGTGTGCCCCCCAACCGAGGTCTGAGGCGTCTGTTGTGATGGTCTGGCTTGGTTGAGTGCTGTGGAAGGGAAGTCCCTTGTTTGATTGACAGGCCTGGGCCCACCATTGGAATTCTTGTTTCAGGCATGGAATTATTGGAATTTGGGTTTCTAGGCTGTGCTTGTGCTGAGACCATAAATTCCTTAGGTACCACTGTAACTTTCTCATATGTAGTCTGGCATGTGGAATTAATATTATGCAGGATGCCATGTAACCAAGAGCTTGCAGGACTTTTCTTGCTGTTAACTGGTTCTGCTTTGTTAATGCCATGAAGTAGAAAGGGAGTTGTTCCTGTTTTTCTACTGTCAGGAATGCCATTTGTTTTGTTGTGTCCAAATCCGCACCCAAGAAGGTTATCCTTTGGGATGGTATCAGCCTTGACTTTTTTATATTGACTATGTATCCCAGGGCTTGTAGTAGATGAATGACCCTTTCCAAATCTTTTGTTAATTTGTTTTTGTTGTCCGCTTGTAACAGGCAGTCATCCAGGTAAGGGTAAATTTGAATTCCCTGAAGCCTGCAATGAGCAATTACTGATGCCAGGCATTTCGTGAATACTCTGGGCACAGTAGATAAGCCAAAGGGCAATGCTGAGAATTGATAATGCTCTGATCCTGCAAGAAATCTGAGGTATCTTCTGCAATTTGGTCGTATGGGGACGTGCAGGTATGCCTCCTTGAGATCTAGAGTTACCAGCCAAGACTCCTTGCCCAGCATGGGAAGAAGCTGCTGCAGGGTCAGCATTTTGAATTTTGGAACAATGAGGTATGTGTTTAAAGCGGACAGGTCGAGAATAGGTCTCCATTGGTTTTCTTTTCTTGGTACCAGAAAGAGTCTGGAGTAAAATCCTTGCCCTTGTTCCATAGATGGTACCCTTTCTACAGCTCTCATCCTTAGTAAGTGAGTTATTTGTCGTAGAGCTTCTGTCTTTTGATTTGGAGGTAGGTTTGGCATTCCACTCTTCCTTGGTAGAGTATGGAAGTGAAACCTGTAACCTTGGTCTATTGCCTGTAAAATCCATTTGTCTCTTGTGATGTAATGCCAGTTTACTGAAAATAAGGCTAGCTTCCCGCCTGAGGGTGCTTCTAGTTGTTCCCTGGTTGGCGGTGCCAGAGCCAAGTCACTGTGATTGTCCTGTGGAAGTGGTGGCAGCTGGATCTGTGGCTGTACCTCGCTGGTTGTTAGCCTGCCATTGACGTCCCCTGTAGGCACCTCTGGATTGACCTCTGCCTCTTGAGTGCCTATTTCTGCCTCTCGGAGCTCTGGTGGTGTCTGGAAAGGACCAATTCTTGGAAGGCCAGTTCCTGCTAAACCTTGGAGGCTGGACCTGCAAGAAATCCTTGACTGTCTGGACAGATTTTGCTTTCTCTTCCACCTTCTTCAGCACTTGCTGTGCAGGGGAGCCAAACAAATTGAGCTTATCCATGGGAGCATCTAGGAGCTTTGATTTAACATGGTCTGGTAAGGACTGCTGTTTTAACCATGCATGTCTTCTGATCACTGTGCCAGTCATGGCTGATCTAAAGGAAGCCTGCAGTGCATCACAGCCGCATTTTAAAGAATGATTACTGACCTGCTGAATGTTATACACCATTTCCTGAACAGATTTTTTATCTAATGGTTCATCAGAGGACAGATTTTTAGTTAACTGATCTAACATAAATTCCTGATACTGAATCATGTGGAATTGACAGTTCAAGGCTCTAGCTGAAAGAGTAGCAGAAGTGTAAACTTTTTTACCCCATCTCTCTAAGGCCCTAGATTCCCTTTCAGAGGGAAGGGGGTTTTTGGCAGAGGTAGCTGCTACAGCCTTGGGTCCCTGGGAGATAGTTTCGGGATCTGCAAGAGGGGCCTTATACAAATGAAAATGTGTGTCTGGAACCCTGTAGTATCTATCGGGCTTAGCAGGGGCCGGAGGAAGAGTATCAGGAGCAGTACAAGCATCATTAAATGCATCATCCACAACAGTAAGTACTGGAGGAATGGCTAAAGGCCTATGCTGTGGCAAATGCAGAAAGGTTCTAAGCCTTTTCCTAGAGTCTGAAAAATCCTGGCCCTGCCATTGAAATTGTTCCCTCATAGCATGCAAGGTTTCCCCAAAGGAAAATTCCTCAGGCGGAGAGGCAGAAGGGATGGACTCTTCTGCATCAGAGTCCTCATAAGGATAAAAAGGGCCCTCTGGAGGGTTAGAATTATCTGATTCATCAGAGGAGTTATCTGTAGAAACTGGCTCAGGGGGCTCTGCTCTAGGCCTCTTCTCTGGAGGTGGTTGAGAGGCCCTGTCTGGGAGAGGCTGGGATCCCCGGATCAAAGAAATGAGATCCTCTGCAAGACTAAGCATTTGTGAACTAGAGCTAGGCCTGTGTGAGGGGGTCTTAGCAGGCACAGTTTTGCTAGATTTTGCTGCTTTAGCCCTGGCAAAGGCCTTAATCGACATAGATGCAGGTGGCCTAGCAGCTCCACGTGCAGGGGCAGAAATATCCAAGGGGATAGTATCAGATAAATCCTGTGAACCTGCAAGAGCGGGTGGTATTTCAGAAGCCGATTCCACCATGCTGGAAGAGGCCTCGGTAGGAGGAAAGCTTTCGGCCGAAGGAAGAACCGTGGACTCGGTTTCAGCCGAAACCGAGACACTCGCGGTTGGCTTAACCGCGGTTTCGGCCGAAACCACGGACCGCGAGTGTCGGTCCTTTTCCTTGCGCTTTTTAGAAATTTGCATAGTCGGAGTATCTGACGGCATAATGTAAGCAAAATCGGAGCCGAAAAACTCCTCAGCAAATTCCGACCGGCGTCTGAGAGTCCGCCGGTTGAAAGAAGCACAGGCTAGACAAGCTGCTACGTCGTGGTCTGGGCCTAAGCAAGGTAAGCAGTAAGAGTGGAAATCTTTATGAGGTATTTGTTTCCCACAAGTTAAACAGTTATTCACTTTTTCTGACATCGGCTGAGGCAAGAAAGAGTCCCCAACGGGGTACTTAGCTTTTTAGAAGTCTTCGGTACTTGTAGTAGTAATCTCTGGTTCTGACCGACCGGCACTTGCGAACAGCTTCTGCTTCGGGCGCCACGCAGCAAGAAAGACTGAGGAAAATGGCGTCGGCTGATGCCTTTATACCCGAAGAACTGCCGCTATGACGTCGGGTGAAGTGCGACACCAGCCGAGGCCAGACCCAGACTTTGGAATCCGGCCGACCGAAGGGCTGCCTGACGACAGGACAACCCATTTGTAAGGACTGCAGATGCATCCTTGAAGGACATCAGGGTTTTTTGCAGTGAAAGCCTTGACTCCTTTGGGACCCTGAGAAATTGTTTCCGGGTCAGCAGCAGGGTTTTTATAAAGAAATTTATGAGAGTCTGTAGTACCTGTCTGGCTTGACTGGTGCAGGGGGTAATGAATCAGGAGACAAACTGGATTCAGAAAAAACATCATCAACAATATCTAGTACAGGGGGAATAGCAAGGGGCCTGTGCTGAGGCAGTAAAATACAGTCTCTGAGCCTTTTCTTGGATTCTGAATAATCCTGGCTCTCCCAATGGAAATGCTTCCTCATGGTGTGCAGGGTTTCCCCAAAAGAGTAATCCTCAGGAGGGGAGGCTGAAGGGATAGATTCTTCAGCATCAGAGTCCTCATAGGGAGGAAGAGAATATCCCTGTTCTGAAGGGGAATCAGAGGAAATAGAAACCTGGTCAGAGGAGTCATAGTCAGTGTCTTGCCTAGGCCTTTTATCAGGAGGGGGATGGGAACGCCTGATCAGAGTAATTAGGTCCTAGGCCATTTTAAGCATCTGTTTCTTTGGCATGGATGACTGTCCAGGAGAATGCTGTATTTGTTTCTTTGCCTTTAATGGTGTTTTAGACTTTTCCTTGGCTACTGAAGTAGACTTGACAGTAAGCTGTGAAGTTCTGAAAACACCCTCAGAAGCCGATGCCTGCTCAGCGGCTCCGGACCCATCTGAGGGAATAGTCTCTGTAGGCCCAATACCTTGAGTTTCCAGAGGCCTAGTTGTCTCCACGTGGGAGTCGGAGGCGGCCTGTGGCTCTGAGGTAGCGAGTGTCAGGGGCTGCGAAAGTACCTCACTGAGAACCGCCGAACTGGCGACTGGCCTAGAAGAGGCTTCGTCGTCGGTTTTGGACCTCGGATGCCTGTCCTATTCTTTGTCTTTGCGTTTTTTATGAATTCCGGTTGTCGGTTGTTCCAACGGCATTATGTAGTTAAACCTTTGGCCAAAGTAATGTAAAGCAAAATCAAACCTATGCTTAATAGTGCGTTGGTTAAATCTAGCAGAAAACTGACAACTAGCAACGTCGTGGTCAGGGCCTAGGCAAGGAATACATTAAGACTGAAAATCCTTATGAGGTATTTGCTTCCCACAAGAAATACAATTGTTAACCTTTACTGACATCGGTCTGGAGCAAGAAAAAGTTTCCCCAACGGGGTACTTAGCTTTATTGATGACTTCAGTTCTGAAATTTGATTTCGAAAATCTCAGGAGTCGGCCGACCAGCACTTGCGAACTGCTTTTGCTTCAGGCACCGCGCGGCAAGAAAGACTGAAGAAAATGGCATCGGCTACATCTTATATACCCCTGGCGCACTGACGTCAAGGAAGAGGAAACAGCAACTGATGCCGGACCAGGACTTTGGAATTCAGGCTGACTGAGTGTAGCCTGCCAGCAGGATAATCCAAGTGTAATGATTGCAACAGTGAAACACGATGAACATCCTGCAGAGATGGTCCTCCATGGAATTTTGGTTTGATGAAATGTACATGGATGGGACTTGTCAACCTTGTTCACAGACTGGGTCCCTTGTCATCACATTTAGTCAGTAAAGCAGGAAGGGCTGACTACGTGCCTGTTCAACTTGTTTACTACCATGGTGCTGTCTATAATAACTGTCAATGCAACCATGTGCTACAGTATTTTAAATACTTAGACAACAAAGCTTAAAGACTATATGTCAGTCACAACAGGGAGTCCATTTCTTTCCCTGGACCTTCAAGTGGACTGTATGTGCCCCCAAGCAAACTACAAGGCATTTGTTACCAGGATTTGGGTATTGCCTAGCTGGGTCCTCTTCTGTACACACTGCCTATCTCCATGTGGATTTTGGCTAGGTGTGCAAGGTTCTTTCTAGATCCCAGAGATGTGTTGTAGGTGAACCGCTGATCCTCTTATATTACCTGTAGCAATGCATACTATGTGAGAGGGAGTGTCTGGACACATCCTATGATTAGATGGCATCCTCTTCAAGATGAGCTTCTATACCTTGTGATTACTGAATGCCAGCACATATTCCAGCAGCCTTGTGACTCTTCATGGGATTAAACAGGAAGCTGGACAATAACTTGTGTTACAAAGGGCATCCCTGTGTTGGCCTGCACTTGGTGAGACCACCACTGTAATTCTCTTTCTTTGTTAAAATTACCACATTTACTACTTTCCCCATAACAAAACACTGAACAAAGGGAAGAGCTGAACATAATTTACCAACCATTGCTCCCTTGCAGGACAAAACACTGCCTTATTACAAGCAACTGAAAATAAAATTCTCAAATGTATCCACATTGCCAGTCGTAACAAACACCACAGCACTTTTACTCAGAAGGTTAACTGGATACCTATCACTGCAAGGTCCATAAGTCCATATGTTCAACCACAGTGCTCAGGTCTCACTGTCATCAAGGAACACTGATTCCTCAAGAAATAGTTCAAAGGGTTTGTCACCTCCCAAGTAGTATCCAGATTTTTGGACCTCCTTATCCAGACTAAGATTTTATCCCATACTTCAATGATTATAACTGCAACATATGAATTCCTGGTATTGTATTTTCCTGCTTTTGGCACACATTTCATATTATAGAGTTTAAAAGTCTTTGTATGGTTAATGATTTGTATATTGTACAATAGCTGTAAAACAGGGTTGTTAAATATGTTATATGCCAGTACCAGTTTACTCCGAATGTGCCTAGAGCAGAAAGAAAACAATTTTAAAAACTTACTTCTAGCCCCACAATCTAAGTGACTTAATTATAGAATTCTTAGTATAATTTCACTGAACACCTTCTAACACTTGTAAAGGAGTTTTATTGTAAGTGCAAAATATGTTATTATACTTAATAATGAGTCTGATGAAAATTATATATACCACAACCAAGATTTTCTGATTCTAGTTTAAAGATTTCTTAATATGTAACCCATATATTTAACTGCTTTAGTACTGATAGCCCTGACACTGTGGTTAAAAGATAAATCAGATGCAATAGTAATGCCAAGATCTTTTTATTTCTTGGCCTCTTCTAGTAATAAACCTGTCAAATGTACGAGAATTTTTTTTAATTTTATTCGAGAAATACATAATTTTGCACTTATCCAGGCTATATTTTAGGTCAGTATCTTGTGCCCACTTACTAATCAAACACATACACATTAAATTCATTGGCATCAAATTTATTTTACATTATAAAAACAATTTTACAATCATCTGTATCCTTTTGGACCCAACATTTGGTGTTCATTGGAATACAAAAACAAAAAACAAAAAAAACCCCAAGATTAAATAGTAGTGGTCCCAAAACTGATCCTTGTGGAGTCCAGAAAGATCACAGCTAGAGGAAAACCCATATCCAAGGCCACTGTTATTTGATCGTAAAAGCACACTAAGTTACTCATAGTAGACCTCTGCTTTATGAAACCATGCTGGTCTTAACTGTTACTCTGAAACCTAAGTTATGTATTAGTTTTTATAAACATTTTTCAAAGCACTTACCAACCAGAGATATCAAACTTATGGGCTTAATTGTTAATGATATCTTTCCTGTCCTTTTTAAGTACAGGGGTAATACAAGATAGTTTCTGATTATATGATATAATGCCATTTTCTGGTCATTAAAAATAAATCATAAAATGGGTACAAGAACCTTTTTTTACCTCTAGTAAAGAGGCACTAGATAATTTATCCTGACCCATAGATGAAATGTTCTTAAATTTAGAGAAGGCATTCCTAATAATGGAATCTGAAAAAAGAGGACCAGAACCTGAGACAATTATCAAATCTGTAATAGGACAAGAAGAACCAAGATCCTGTGTTACAGCAGAATAACATGTTTTAAACTCACATGCAACAGTATAAGCATCAGTTAATATTACATCATTGTCAAAATAACTTCAACAGATAATGCCCTTGTTTCCAGCAAGTTAATATAGTTGTAAAATTATTTTTTTTATTTATGGATTTACTACTCAATTTATTATATGGTTAATCTTAGCCGATTTTATCCTTGATTTTAATTTGTTTACAAACTGAGTTAAACATTTTCTTATTTACATTAGTATGAAAGAATACTTGTCTAAAATCTTACCATAACCGTAGATGTCATTCTCTTCTACATTGCAGTATTCTTAGTATTCACTGTCAAAGGTGGTCCCAAAGTTTGGCCATATATACAACAGACTCTAACCACTGCAAGGTACATGGGACATCGCATGTAGGCCAACAGCCATTGTACGCCGTAAAAGTGACATGTGCACATACCATCCTCAGAAATGAATGCCCCAGTAAGAACACCAGCCTAAGGAATAAACGGGGGTAAGCATACATCCAGGGAAAAAGGCATAAAACAGGGAAGGTAGAAGGGAAAAAGTGCAACACAGAAGGACATCTATGGTTATGGCTATGGTAAGATTTTACACAACTATTCTATGTCCTTGTGACAAAGGGAGATACTGGCAGCACAGCTATCTGTAAATAGTTATATGTCATTTGTGAATATTAACATGATCTATATAAGATGCTTGTGTTACAACTGTATTAGAACTGTATGTTATGTGTATATCAAACTTGTTTGTACAGACGTGTGTTGAAAAGGGTATTTGCAATGGATCCACAGTGTGCCCTGCTGGAAGAGAACAGAAATGTACATGCACTATTGTAACTGTTTAATGCATATATTTTAACACTGGAAACTGGAACACATGAGGTTAACTTCAGTTTAGCAAACTTCAGAAAAAATAGCTGAAATGAAACTACTTTATGGTAGCTAGAGACAGAAAGTCTGTACTAGTGAACTTTCTATATTGTCTTGGAAGTGTTTTTTTTTCAGGACTTCCAGCATCTGTCAAAGATCTAAGAAAGCCCTTGTCTACATATTTTTACACAGCTGCCATTAATAATGGTTGTTCTGGCCTGGGAACCAGAAGTCAGATGATAAGAAATTATGTAATTCTGCAAGCTAGCCCAGCAGTAATATTTGAGATATTAATTTGAGAGTTCTCTTAGAGAGATACAGCATTCTGTATTCTGTCTTTGACCTGACAACAACTAGAAGATCCATTCACCACATCCGCCTTGCTCTGTAATAGTAAGTTCTTAGAGTATATTAATTATCTTGGATACAGTCAGGAATATAGCAAAGTTTAGTTTAGACATTTTCTTTATTTATTTGAGACTCTCTTGCAATGTTGTTTTAAATATTTCATGTGATTTTGAACTCTGATGTCACTGTAAATATATATTTAATATTTTCTTGTTAATTATTATTTATTATTAAATATATTTAAACCTTTCATTGTGGATGATCTGTGGAGAGATATTTACGTTCTGAGTACTTGCATATTTATTTGGTGACACTGTGTAGGCCACTCCTAATAGCCTTGCTTTTGGTCAAACTACCATTTGCATTAATAGTAACATTACACAGTAAGATTGGACACCCTTTGTTAAGGGCCTTAAAGTAACTGATAAGGAGTTGGCTGGTGGCAGTGATAACTACCTTGTAGTCTGTGCAAAAGAGGGCATAGCTGGTAAACCTGTGCCAGCCTTTTTCAGGTGTGTGTGTGTGTGTGTGTGTGTGTGTGTGTGTGTGTGTGTGTATAAATCAAACCTCAAAGAGTGTGTGTGTCAGCTACTTGGGCAGGGACATGAATCACTGGTTGGAGAGAGAGGGTGCTGAAGGTCTTGGCTTGACCACTCAGCTGAGAGCTCAACTCTATAGCTGTGCCAGTGGGGAGTCTTACGAGGGATCTGGAGAAAGAGGGAGAAACTATCCCTGGACTGACTGTGGTCTATGTGTGCTCTTAAAAGAAACTGCACTTGATGCAGAGAACTGCATCTGGAAATACTGTGTCTGTACCTGTCACTCTCCCAATCTATGTCCCCCACTGGTGCCAGTGGAGTGGACTGAGGCTCCTTGATTACTGGTCCAATGGTAGGTCGTCACAGTCCTTCTGTTCTAAGGTTGCAATATTCTTAACATGAGAAAGAGTACCAAAGCTCATGAAGAAGAAAGGGAGGGTGAAGGAACAGAGGTGTTTTCTAAAAAGCCATGGAGAATGGTTCTTGCACAGCTAGCTGTAGATTTGGAGATGTCATCCAGTTTATAATGTTTAGTGAAGTTATGAACAGAAGATAAGGTAGTTGCTTCCAAGAAGCAGTTAGTATCCAAACCTTTGAAAAAGGCATGTGAAGAAGCCACAGCACTCATAGAATGAGCCTTAACAGCAGCCAGGAGGCTCCTACCATGAATAACATAACAAAAGGAAATAGCCTTAGAAATGCAAGTGGAAATGGTCTGCTTGGAAACAGGTATTCTCAGAGCTGTGGAATGAAAATAAACCAAAAGCTGATCAGATTTCCTGATAGAATTAGTTTTATCCAAGTAAAACCTGAGTTGTCTATGCACATCCAAGGTGTGTAGAATTCTCTCACTAGATGACTGTGGAGAGGGGAAGAAAGTGGGCAAATGAATAGACTGGTTAAGAGACAACTCATTCACAATCATGGTTTAGTACACAAGGAAACCCTGTCCTTATGGAAAACCAGAAAGGAAGGAGAAACCATCAAGGCTTGAAGTTCAGACACTCTCCTGGCTGAAGTGATGGCTAATAATAGCACAGTCTTCCAAGTACAATGTTGCAAAGCAGCTGTAGTTGCAGGTTCAAATGGTGCCACAGTGAGTTCTTCCAAGACAAAACTGAGGTCCCAAGGAGGAGAAACAGGTTTCCAGGGAGGTCTGATGTGAAGGATGCCTTTAAGGAAGAGTTTAGCCTCCAATTTAGAAGCCAAAGGAGGTGACAAAGGCAGACAAGCAGAAATGGCTGACAGAGGAGCTTTCACAGAGAAATAAGCCAACCCAGCCTTCAGCAGTTCACACAAGTAAGACAGAGGACATCCACAGAAAGTGGGTCTAGTTTAAGAGAAAGACACCAGATGGAAAACCTCTTCCATCTGGATAAGTAGGATTTCCTAGTATTGGATTTTCTGGCCTCTTGCAGAACCCTAAGCATGTCCTCTGAAAAGAGGTGTCAGAAAGGAATCCAGAAGCCTGTCACTCATAGTGTCAGAAGTAGAGTTGACAGGTGTGAATGTATGAGAGATCCCTTGTCTTGTGTGAGAAGATCCACCCTGTAAGGTAACGTGATGACTACCCTTGGCTAAATGCAGGAGAAGAGGGAACCAATGCTGTCTTAGCTAAAAGGGAGTTACCAGCAAGATTTTTGGTTTGTCCTGATGAATCTTCAGCAGAACTTTCGGAATAAGAGGAAAGGGGGAAATGCATATAGAAACATCTACTTCCATGAGAAAGAAAGGGCATCTACCTTCTACACTAGAGGTTCTGGAACTCTACTACAAATTTTGGAAGCTGTCTGTTCAGAGGATGGGCAAAGAGATCTACTTGATGAATACCCCACCAGTGCAGAATGTCCAGAAACACATCCCTGTGAAGCATCCATTCATGGGATGGAGTCATGGACCTGCTCAGAGTGTCTACCACTACATTCTGATTGGAGGAGATGTACACTGCCTGAAGGGTGACCTGGTACTGAGTTGCCAGTTCCCACGCCATGACGGTTAGCCTGCACAGAAGGTATGATTTTGTTACCCCCTATTTGTTTACAAACCAAGAACTGTGCTGTTGTCTGTAAACAGTTTTAAAGGATCTGGATGAAAAAGAGAGTGAAAAGTCTGTACAGCCAACAGCAGGGCTCTCATCTCCCTTATGTTTATGTGCTCCATGCTTTGAGAAGGGGACCAAAGGCCTTGAACCTTCCAGGATGCAAAGGCTGCCCTCAACTCCTGCCTGAGGTATCTGTGAATAACTTCTGAATTGGAAATGGAGGATGCAGAGGAAGGCCTCGGTTTAGGGAAATCATCTGAATCCACCAACAAAGTTCCCTTTTCAGACAAGGACGATGAGGGACAACAAAGTCTAGTGGGTGCACAGGTTAGCTCCAAACTGACTTGAGGAACTACTGAAATTTCCTCATGTGAAGTTTGGCCAGAGGTAATATGGGGATGGTGGATGTAATGAACCCTAGAAGGAAGAGAAACTCCCTGGCTGTAACAGACTGCAAGGAAAGCAGGTCTTGGAAGAATATGGTTGCAGACAGAATTTTCTGGGGGGCAGGGAGGCTAACATTCTATCTGTTTGGATTCTACACTCCAGGAAGAAGTGGTCCTGAGATGGGGTGAGGAAAGATTTTTTGGAAGTTTATAGTGAAACCCAGTCTTTGTAGAAGGGAAATAGTGAAATGGAGACTCTATTTCAAGGTCTCTGGAATGAGTGTCTGGAGCAGGAAGGAGATTGCCCAGATATGGAAAGATCTTCACACCCTGGAATCTGAAATAAGTAATCACGGGAGCCAAACATTTTGTAAATACCCTTGGTGCCATAAAAAGACCAAAAGGCAAATTAGAGAGCTGAAAATGTATTGAAGCAACAGAAAAATGCAAATACTTCCTGAAAAGGGGATGAATGGGAATGTGAAGGTACAAATTCTTGATGTCCAGGAAGACCACAAAAGCATGTAAAATGATGAGGGAAAACAAGCTAGGCAGAGAAAGCATGTGGAAGGTTGGGACCTTTAGGAAGGTGGTGAGGTGTGAAAGATCCAAAACGGGTTTCCAAAGGTCATCTTTTCTGGGAACGAGGAACATCCTGGAGTAGAAACCTCTTCCTGTTTGGTGCAGTAGAACTTCTTGAGTAGTTCCCTGGGATTTCAATACCTGAAGCACCTCTAGAAAAAAACTGCAGTTGCTCTCGAGGTGGTTGAGGAATATCCATGAAAGAAGGAAGAGTTTCCCACAGCATGAAATACCCTTTATGGACAATGGAGAGGACCCACGTATCTTGAGTGATATGCTCCCAGACTGGAAGGGACAGGAAAGATGCAGAGAGAGACAGGAAAGTTGCCGAGAAAAGGCTGGTAGTCAGAGACTACTTGCGTGTCTGGAAAAGGCTGTTTTTAGGCAGGAGCAGGCTGAGAGGGTTTGGAAACAGTAGGTTTCATAACACCCCTCTTACTTCTAGAAGGAGGAGTGTAAGATTACTTCTTAACAAAAGGAGTTTTAGCTGGGTAATTCCTTTGGAACTGAGGAACCAGAGAAACAAAGATGTGTGTTTAGGTCCTGTAATTCTTTACCTTTCTCCTGCAAGGACTTGAATAACTCTGCTGTTGCAGCACCAAACAAAGCCTTATTATCTAAGGAAGCATCCAGTAATTTAGTCTTAAAGTCATCTGGAAGTGGTTGAAGCCTCAACCAGGAGTATCTCCTCAAAACAGAACCAGATGCAGCTGCTCTAGCAGATGCTTCAGCTGCATTATAGCTGCATTTAATGGAGTGGCATGCCACGTGGGAGGAAGCCCCCAGAACTGATGAAAGCTGTGACTTAACTTCCGACTCTGGAAGGTCAGAGAGAAAAGTACAGTTTTGTACCTACCATAAATGTAGATGTTCGAGTGTTCACCCTGCTGCAGTCATCACACTTGGGTTATCCTGCCGTCAGGCGGTCCTGCAGTCGGCCGGAATTCCAAAGTCTTGGTCCAGCATCGGTTGCTGTCGCTTCTTCCCTGACGTCAGTGCGCCAGGGGTATATATATTGCATCCGACGCCATTTTCTTCAGTTTTTCTTGCCCCAGATGTCAGGTGCCCCCAAAAAGGTGGTCAGTAATTAGTACCAAATTAAGCAATTTTTTGCACAAACACAATATCCCTCCAGCTATAAGCAAATACATCAGGAAGGTATTGTAGAGATTGAGCCAGTTAGATCCGAGGGGATGGAGGGAGGGTAACCTGGACTGCAGCAGGGTGAACACTCGAACATCTACATTTATGCTAGGTACAAAACTGTACTATGTTCATCGTGTTACCCTGCTGCAGTCATCACACTTGGGTAGAATCCCAAAGCTAAGGATGGGTGGAGGAGTCATAGAGGGTTGGAGGAGGCTAGAAGGCCCTGCAGAATTGCAGTGGCGAAGCCAGCTCTAGTCTTAGAGTAAAGTGGTAAGTGATAGTGTTTGGTAAAGGTGTGTACTGAACTCCAAGTTGCAGCTTCCAAAATCTCCTTGGTTGGAACCCCCCTGAGGAAGGCTGTAGAAGTAGCTGTTGCCCTGGTAGAGTGGGGCCTAATGGTAGCAGGAACTGGTTTTCCATGATGGGTATAGCAAAAACGAATGTAATGTCCTATCCATTTGGAAATGGTTTGTTTTGATATAGCCTTCCCTTGTGAAGCTGTAGCATAGGATGCAAAGAGCTGGTCAGATTTTCTGAAAACCTTATTTTTATCCAAGTAGTAACGAAGTTGCCTGTGAATGTCCAAGGAATGCAGGAGTCTTTCTCCTTTGTTCTGTGGATTTGGGAAGAAGGTGGGTAAGTGGATGGTTTGATTTAAAGCCACACTGGAAACCACCTTAGGCATGAAGGAAGGATTAGTTCGTAGAGAAACTCTGTCTTGATGAAAAATGAGGAAAGGTTCCACTGCCATTAGTGCCTGCAGCTCTGAGACTCTTCTAGCTGAAGTTATTGCTGGCAGCAGGGCAGTCTTACATGATAGAAACTGTAGATCTGCAGAGAAAGCTGGTTCAAAGGGAGGTAGCGTAATTTTTTCCAGAACAAAATTGAGGTCTCATGTTGGTGTAGGTGCTCTCCTGGGGGGCCTAATGTTTTTTTGCCCCTCTGAGGAACTTCCTTAGAAGTGGATGTGAAAATAAGGGTGGATCCATGTTGTAGTGGGCTGAAATAGCTGATGCATGGATTTTAATGGAAGAAAAAGAAAGTCCTTTGTGCAACATCTCAGTTAAATACTGTAGAATCTGAGGCATGTGAGGCTGAAAAGTGTTTTGGCCTTTAGCTTGGTTCCAGGCGCAAAACCTTTTCCATTTGTCCGAGTAGGCCTTCCTGGTGCTGGGCCTCCTAGCTTCCAGAATAACATCCATAACTGCTTGGGAAAGAGGAGCTGGCTGGATGCTTAGGTGATCTGCCATGCAGCCAGATTTATGGTTTTGAGCTGGCTGTGAAGAATCTGATTGTTTTGCTGTGTGAGCAAATGGGCAATTTGTTGTAAAATCCAAGGTGGGCCCTGGGCCATATTCCTCAATAGTGGGTACCAGTGCTGGCGTGGCCAGTCTGGGGCTATGAGTATCAGTCGTGGTCTCTCCTTTCTGACTTTCAGAAGCACCTTTGTGAGGAGAGGCAATGGAGGCAAGGCATATACTGCCAGGTTTTTCCAACTGAATGAGAGTGCGTCCACTTTCCAAGCTTGATGGTGAAGTGTCCTTTTACAAAATTTTGTTAGCTGATAGTTTTGAGGACTGGCAAACACGTCTATGTCCGGAAGGCCCCATTTTTGAGTTATCATTCCAAATACTTGTGGATCCAATTTCCACTCGTGGTGATCCATGATGCTTCTGCTGAGGTCGTCTGCCAATGTGTTCTTTTTTCCTGGCAGGAATTGAGCTTGTAACTGAACTTGGTAAGCCAGAGCTGTGTTCCACAAGGTCATTGCATGCCTGCATAGAGGGTAGGAGTGTGTACCCCCTTGTTTGTTTATGTACCACATTACTGTGGTGTTGTCCGTCCTTACTGTAAGTTGTCCTGGATGTAATAGATTCTTGAAGGCTGTCAGAGCATTCTGTACAGCTAGCATCTCTTTTTGATTGATGTGCAGATTCCTTTGATCTGCAGTCCATACGCCTTGAACGCACTGTCCTGCCATGTGTGCCCCCCAGGCATAGTCCGATGCATCTGTTGTCATAGTTTGCCTGGCTGGGGGCAAGGTGAAAGGCTGACCCTTGTTGAGGTGACATGCCTGTGACCACCATAGAAACTCCTGTTGCAGGCAGGGAATAAGCGATATCATTGTGTCCAAGCTGTGGCTGTGCTGAGACCATACACTTTTTAGGTACCACTGTAATTTCCTCATATGCAGCTTTGCAAATGGTATTAGTAGTATGCAAGATGCCATGAAGCCCAAGGCCTGCAGAATTTTTCTTGCAGGTAGTTGGGTCTTTGTTGACATTGTTTTGAAATATTGAGTCAGTTGTAGTTGTTTGTCTGGCATCAGATAAGCCTTCTGGGCCGTTGTATTCAAGCTGGCACCCAGGAATGTCATATTTTGTGAGGGTACTAGTCTTGATTTCTTTTCGTTTACTGTGTACCCCAGGCAACTTAGAAGATGTTTTACAAAAGCCAGATGTTGTAAGAGAATGCCCTTGCTTTCTGCTTGGATGAGGCAGTCGTCCAGGTATGGGTATATTTGAATTCCTCTTTGTCTGCTGTATGCAATTACTGGTGCCAGGCATTTTGTGAAGACCCTGGGCGCAGTAGATAAGCCAAAGGGCAGTGCAGAGAATTGGTAATGGGTTGAACCTGCAATGAAGCGGAGGTATCTTCTGCAACTTTGTCTGATAGGGACATGCAGGTATGCCTCCTTGAGGTCCAACGTTACTAGCCATGCTTTCTTGCCCAACATGGGAAGAAGCTGCTGTAGTGTTAGCATCTTGAATTTGGGTACTTGTAAGAAGGTGTTTAGAATTGAAAGGTCCAGAATTGGTCTCCAGGCATTGTCCTTTCTGGGAACTAGAAAGAGTCTTGAGTAAAATCCTTGGCCTTGCTCTCGTGTAGGTACCAGTTGAATAGCTCTCATGTCCATTAGAGCTGTAATTTGTTTTTGTGCCTCTGCCCATTGATTTTGTGGCAGGTTTGGCATTCCTCTTTTCATTGGCAAGGCGTGAAAATGGAATCTGTATCCTCGTGAAATTATGTCTAGGACCCATTTGCCCTTTGTGACAATGTGCCAGTTGTCTGAAAAAAGTGAAAGTTTTCCTCCCAAGGGGGCTGCCAAGAGAGTGTTGCTTGGCCAGATGAGGTACAAGTCATTGAGTTTGCCTTCTGGTAGTTTGGGACCTGTCTTCACCTCCCTTCTGTGTTGCAGTGCCCCATTGTCGAGGTTTGTATTGGGCTTGTGGTTGTCCTCTGCCTCTTGGACGTCTGTATTTACCCCTCTGTGGTCTGTCAGTAGCTGGAAAGGACCAATTTTTGTTGGCCAATTTCTGCTGAAGCGAGGGGACTGTACCTGTCGAAAATCTTTGACTGTCTGCATAGATTTTGCCTTATCCTCCATTTTCTTTAAGACTTGTTCTGCTTTAACGCCAAAAAGAACATCCTGCTGTAAGGGAGCATCTAGAAGCTTTGCTTTAACATGATCAGGCAGAGTTTGTTCCTTTAGCCAAGCATGCCTACGTATAACAGACCCAGTGACAGCTGCTCTGCAGGAAGCCTCCAAAGAATCAAAAGTACATTGTAAAGTATGTTTGCCCACCTGTTCAGTTGCATGCAACAGATCCTGCATTTCTTTCAATTCAGACTGTTGAGGGAGTGTGCTCATTTTCTGTTTTAACTGAGACATTAGAAATTGCTGATATTTTAGCATGTGAAATTGGCAATTTAGTGCCCTCATAGCTAGACTGGCTGAGGTGTAAACCTTTTTCCCCCACCTGTCTAGTGCTCTGGAGTCCCTTTCAGAGGGTACAGGATTTTTTGCTATAGAAGCCTTAGCCCCTTTGGGACCCTGGGAGATAGTCTCTGGATCAGCAACAGGGCTTTTATAAAGGAATTTGTGGGAGTCAGGCACTCTATAGTATCTGTCTGGTTTGACTGGTGCAGGAGGCAGAGAATCTGGGCTCAGACTGGATTCTAAGTAAACATCATCCACAATGTCTAAAACTGGGGGGATGGCAAGTGGTCTGTGCTGGGGGAGTAAAAGAAACTCTCTGAGCCTTTTCTTTGAGTCAGAGTAGTCCTGACCTTCCCAGTGAAAATGTTCCCTCATAGTGTGTAAAGTTTCCCCAAAGGAGTAGTCTTCAGGAGGAGAAGCTGAGGGAATAGAATCCTCAGCATCAGAATCTTCATAAGGGGAGAAGGAGTAATCTTGGTCCTCAGAGGAGCCTGAGGAAATAGACACTTGATCAGAGGAGGCATAATCTTCCTCTTGTCTAGGCCTTTTGTCGGGTGGGGGTTGGGAACTCCTGATTAAAGAGATCAAATCTTCAGCCATTTTGAGCATCTGTTTCTTAGGCATGGGGCCTTGAACTGGAGACTGAAGTGCAGTCTTTTTAGGTTTAATAGGAGTCTTAAGCTTAGGATACGTTTTTATCGTGAGCGTCGTCGGTCTGAAAACGCCTTCAGAAACCAAAGGTGTTTCTGCAGCACCGACATCTCTTTCTGCAGTGTCGTCGGTAGGGGCTAAACAAAATGGCTGCGTCTGCCTAGCACTCTCCGCCAAAGGCTCTGAAGCGGTCTCGGGTTCCAGATCTGCGGTAGTCAGGGGCTGCGTCGGAGCCTCACTGAAGACCGGTGAACCGGAGACCGGTCCAGCCGAGGCCTCTGAGTCTGGCTTGGGACTAGGCTGCCTGTCCTTATCCTTGCGTTTTTTGTACACGCCGGTAGTCAGTTGCTCCGACGGCATTGTGTAGTTAAATTTTCTACCGAAGTAGTGTCGTGCGAAATCAAAGCGTCTTTTTATAGTACGCTTATTAAACCTAGCACAAAAACGACAACCAGTGACGTCGTGGTCTGGGCCTAGGCTAGGTATACAATAAGAATGAAAATCCTTATGAGGTATTTGCTTTCCACAAGAAATACAATTGTTAACTTTTTCTGACATCGGTCTGAGGCAAGAAAAGTTTCCCCAACGGGGTACTTAGCTTTATTACTTCGGATCTGAAATTCAACTTCAAAAATCTCAGGTGTCGGCCAACCGGCACTTGCGAACTGCTTCTGCTTCGGGCACCGCAAGGCAAGAAAGACTGGAGAAAATGGCATTGGATGCAACATATATACCCCTGGCGCACTGACGGCAGGGAAGAAGCGACAGCAACCGACACTGGACCAAGACTTTGGAATTCCGGCCGACTGCGGGACCGACTGTTTGGTTTTCTGCTTATTTTTATGAGATACATCACCCCTGTGAAAGGTGGAGGGACCCAACATAGGCCTATATTCGATAACATTCGTCAGAATGTCCTCCCTTACTAAAATTTGCGAAATACCCCAAGGACCTAATGAAATAATGAGCCTTGGTTACCCCTGTTCATCCGAAGCAGGCATCTGTATAACCTCAGAGGATGTGCCAATGGCAGGATCCCTTGTGGCCTCCAATGTGGTACCCGCCTTAGAATCAGATCTGAAATCCGGAAGGGTCTACGGGCCTACATCAGCCTTGAGAGAGACTTCTGGAAGGGTGGCACAGTTGAAGCTTCAGGCCTAACTTTCTTAGCCTTCCTCATAGCAGGCTCAACTGAAGACCCCGACGTACCCTCCATAACGTCACATGCTAACCTTTTCAATCTCTAACTAGCGGCAGAGAAGTTCTGAGGATGGTACATGAGGATGTCACTTTTATGGCCTACGCTGGCTGCTGGCCTATATGCGACGTCCCATGTACCTTGCAGTGGTTGAAGTCTTTTGTATACTGGCCAAAAGTCGGGACCACCTTTGGCAATGAAGCCTTCATATTAAGAATACTGCAACACAAGAATAGAAGGACATGCCTTGTTAGGGTTTTGTAGTATCTTCTTTTTTCTTTCTATATAACATTGTGGTGGACTTATTCAACCATGTAGGAAATAAACTGTTAACATTTTCAAAAATAAACAAACAGATACATTAACACAGCTACTCAATAGTTTCTCCAAGGTAGAGTACCCATATTGAAATATTTAATCGACAGGACCAGTCTGTGTTAGAAATCTGAGTAAAGAATTTGCAATAATCTGTTTGATATATAGTATACATTTTACCATGAAAGGGACTGGTTATTTCTGTTCCATCTGAAAAGTAGTTATATTATGGTTAGAACAACACAGTAGGCATGTCACTCAAATCCTGGATTTTATCTGGAGTATTATTCACAAATTGGTCTAAAATATTACCTTGAGTTTTACTAGTAATCAGTTGTATTGGTTCATAAAAAGAAATAATGTTAAATTCTTTCTCAAAACATGCGTTAGTTGACATGGAGTCATTTTATCCCAGGGTAATTAAAGTCACCCAAAAGCAAAATATTTTTCTTATTTTCAAAGCAATTTGCTAAATTTATCAAGTAACCCCAATGCTCTGTACTAGACATAATGGGAGGACGATTCCTTAAAACTATGAAAATGTTCCTATTTGCTCAACATCCTCACCTTTAAACTGTTTAAATGTATCAGCAAACACTCTAACAGTATACAAATCTGCATATATCCTTAGAAGCAGTACTAGTCTCAAGTGGAACAGACCCTATTTCTCACTTGTTCCTTGTGAAAAATAATTCAACACGCTGGCACTTACTTTATGGAATCACAGTATTAAGATAACTTATTTATCCATTTATCTCTGTGTTTGTTTGTTTGTTTGCTTGTTTATCAAGATAGTTTTACTGAGCAAACCAGCCCCCTTTCAGTGTCCAATGGTAGTGTGAATACCCACTTAAGGATCCCAATCTCTTTTGCAGCATAAATAGAACATGCTTGATGGATGGGTATGCATCACAGAGAATACCTTTTCTGTGGAACCGTCTTCCATTCCACATAAAGCAAAGTACTTCTCAATCTACTTAAAAATAATTTGAATGAATGGATGAAAAACTACAAATTCACCTTTGGTTTAGCACCCATGTTCCTTGTGGATAGGGGCAACAAGTAAATGTCCCAAAATTTCTTTGTTCTCAGATATCCAAGATGGCTGCACACTAAGCAACACACTGACTACAGCTCTCCCAGTGTGAAAAAAGAAACTGTGAAATAGGCCTGGTATTTCTGAAGTCTTAGTAAAATTCAGAGTATGTCTACTAAGTACATTGCCTGGATGCCAGCAAAGAAGAAACTAAAACAGTCTGAAAGAAAATCAGCTAGAAAAGGTGAATATTTGGTATGGAAAACATGAATTCAGTAGTAGGAACTCATAAAATTTACATATTATTCCCCAAGGTACAATAACTGGGCTACACTAGGCAGAAAATATATTTCACAGGAACATAGTCATTTAATTGAAAGCTTTGACATATCCAATAACTATTTCAGGTCATGCACCAATAACAACTAAGATCAAAATGCAGGGCACTGAAGTAAAAATAAGGCACTGGCTCTTTCCCACGTATCTAGTATAAAGAGAGGAATTTAAGAAATGGGTAGTAGAAATTATTCAAAAGTTATTAGGGAAGATAGATTTTTTTCAGAAGTTATAACTAGTGGCGACTTCCACGATGGCCACACATGGATGAACAGCTTACCTTCAGCTCTCCCAGTATGAAAACAGAAACTAAGAAAATGCAGCCAGAGATACTGTCAACTGGAGTAAAATCCATTATTGGCTATTAAGAACATTGCCTGTAAAGAAACAGCCTGAAAGAAAATCAAATAGAAAATGTAAACAGAAAACACTCACTGGTAAGAATCCTGCAGCTATTCAACACAAAGCAGTTCAAGCTCCAGCTTTGGTGAGAGACATGGCTTTCAGCAATCTAGAGGAAAAAATAAGCCATCTGATATACTCACAGCTGATTAAAACAAATGAAGCACTGAAGGACAATATAACTCAAATAATAAAAAGCTGGAAAAATGGAAGAAGCTTTAAACAGATTATCTGATAATACCTGAAAAATCAGAGGTCAAAATGAAGAAAAGGCTGGCCGAGTATGAGACTGCTCAAGAAGAAATGTTTCAAAAAATGATAGAATTAGAGGACAGAACCCTTAGGGAAAATTTGAGATTTTCTGCTGTACCAGAGAAACTAGAAGGAGCAGACTATTAATTTTATTAAGGCATACATAACCAATTGGACTGGTATTCCACAGCAGTAACTGATAACTGAAAGGGCACACTTTGTGTATGCTCCAAATTTGGTCATGAGAAAGTAGCCAAGACCTTTAGTAGTAAAGATGCAAACTTACCAGAAGAAAGAAATGATCGTGAGAAAACTGTGGCAAAAGGGCAAAGCATTAAAAGTTGGAAACAGTAGAGTGTTTGTGGAAAATGATTATACACTAGGCAGAAACAAATTTATTCCAGTAATCCAGGAATGTGGAAAGGCAGAAGTAAGACTCAAGCTGCTGTATCCAGCTGTCTTTAGAATATTTTTTTTCCTAAAGGATCAGTCATTTTTGATGCAGAACAGGTTAAGGAAGAAATGCAAAGGTATCTCCAACAAAAAATGAGCCATAAAGCAGAAGGGGACTCTGCTTGTCATTCTTCTGATAATAAAAAAACACAGTGAGACTTTGTCAGTGAAACATTTTCCACTGTTCTAAAGAAAAATGCTTGAGAGGCAGAGAAAAGCACGGGAGTTGACCAGAAGAACTGGGAGCACTAGAATCTGGATTTGGCAGATTGAGATGAAGGAAGAAGACCAGCAACATGGAAATTAGTGAATAAATGTGAAACTGCAAAGCAGCAATTGCATTTGTGAAATACAGCTGTATAAGAATAAGTGGGACGAGTGGATTTTAGTTGATGTTGATAAACTTGTGAGGAACTGAAGGGCATTTGCCTCACTTCATCTCATTAATGTTTTGAAGGACTTTGAGGGAAGGGGAGAAGGAAGGAAAAAGGTAACTGTAAGTAAAACTTTCTTTTATTAAATTGCATACTTTATAGTGAATTATGTTTAGTTATTCTTGTATGTAATAGAGTTACTAAAGTAAACAGAAACCTTTTTTCTTCATCTTCTCTTTTTTTCTCCTTTTCTGGTATTAAGAAAAGTGCACAATACAGTGCAAAAGACAAGAAAAGTTACATAAAAGCAAGTTTAAATTAACAGGCTGTAATATTGGGCTGTTGAGGTGGGAGATGGGATGTAAAAGTACATAAATCATAACATATGAAGAGCTGATATGTTTTCTCTTACTTTTGCATAGATGAATGCCTGAATTAAGACCCTTGGCTTAACGTAATAACACGTTTTAAGAGGAAACAAGTACATATAAGAACACTAAATATAATTAAATATTATCCTTTAGCAATAAATGTTTCAGCTCGTCTTACAGACTGCATTAGGGGAACACATTTCTTTTTTTTTTCTCTTACTTTTCCATGGAGGTAAGCTGATAATAGGTCAATAAAAGACAGAAATTACAGCTAGTGAATGGATACAATGAAAGTGGAGTTTAAACATAGGTAGAAATAAAAGCAAAAGAAATATGGTTAATAAATAACAAGAATTATTTAGAGGGGCTGACGAGGAGAATCTCTCAGAACAAGTAGAGGCACAACTGCAGAGGACTAAACAGAAAGTAAGGGAGTATCTGAATAATATGCATGAGTTTAGACCGATTGCTGTTAAGCAACAGATTTTGATAACACTGCAGTCCACAAAAACTTTTAGCACAATGACTCATAAGTTGACTTTGCATATCCATGCCATGAAGTGAGTATTTCCCAAGGTTAATGCAATTTGTAGAAAACTAACAGGTTAGTAGATTGATTAATGGCTTTTGTGGCCACTTTTGGCACACAGAAAACATTTATCCTCTTGGATACTTTCTCTTTATAAAATATGAGACATAATGGGTTAACACGCAAAGCTTAGAGCACAGAAATCTTAGCATAGGTAATGGCTACTTGGAAGAGAGCTTTCCGTGACAGATATTTTAAGTTAGCAGAAAAAGCATTCTCAAATGTAGGTATGTTCTCCTAGATGAAATAAAGACCTCAAGGGGAAATGGAGACTTAAGAGGAGGCTGAAGCTGGAAGATGTCACTCAAAAACGTTTTGAGAAACTCTAAGGGGACAGATCAGTACCCTAATGGAAATTTAATATGCCTGTCAGATAGACCTTAACAGAACTACAGCTAAACCTTGAGATAAACACATGTAATGAATACTCTAAGATACTAGCTATGAGAACTATAAAAGAGGACTAGACATCTAGCAGTGGCCCATAAAGAAAAATAAGGCCATTTGCTACAGCAAGTCTTTCTAATGTCAGGTCTCTGGGCAGAAGTTGCAATTTGGACGACCCTCTTGGGGTACAAATGGTCCCTAGCCATGAAAAGAAGTGGAGAAACCACGCAGTTAGCTTCAGAGAGTGAAAGTCAAGTAAAATTCCCCAGACAGATGATACAGCAGGCTATTGGAAAGTTCAGGACAGAAAGACCTAGGCAAGGGGGAAACATACTTGGAATCCAAAAAGGGTACAAGTGTCAATTTGGCCTTGCAAAACTTGGCCTCCTCCAAGGAACTTGGGGACAAATGGTAATAGAAAAAAATGTAAAGGAAACCTGGGGGCTATTCATAGACAAGTGCAGTCCTAAACATTCTTCTAAAGCAGGAATAAGTAAAAATAAGCCATATTTGCAATTTGTTACAGATGAAAACAGGTCACAGCAAGCCTTCTCCTACAGGAGGAAGATGACCCCATGCTAGTCGCTCACTGAGAGGCCACTCGTGAGGCATCATCAACAGATACTGTCCAAGCTGGCTCACAAGACATTTGGCTTGTTCTGGGATATAAGAGATAATGAGAAGGCAATTGGTAGTGAAGGTCTATTACTGTACTCTTATCCCCCATCGAAAAAAGGTGGGAATTTATGGGTCTTGCCTTGCTTTGTGAAATACCAAACCATTGCCATGTTGTCAAACTAGATGGTAATTACACCAGTGGGAAGGGAGTGCTGGAGCACTTATGAAGTGAGAGCGATGGTCCTCATCTCTAGACTGTTGATATGCAGACTGGCCTTGTGCCTCTTCTCTAAATAATTCCTCTCCACTCCACAACAGCAGTCAGAGACACCAGAGTAACGGGGCTCTGAAGAGTCTGCTAAGACACATACTGGACTTGCAAGTTCACCATAGCAGATGTTCTTTGCACTTCCTGGATATCCTGATTTGAGTGCCCAATGGACTGGAAAGTTGGTTCCATTGAACTCTGAGTGCCCACAGAAGAAGTCTCATGTGGAATCTGACACAAATTTTCATGAACAGAGTGGAAGCCATTAGCCTGAAGCAATTAAGCTGTTGGAATGGGGTCACTTCTGAACTGGCTGAAGAACTGTGGATATAATGACTAGAATGAAAGGAAGCTTCAGTAAATCGGATAGTCAAGAATACATCCTATAGAGTTAAGTGACAGCAAGAGTGCCAACTGAGATACTGGAAGGGTTATATTACACCCAAAGAGGGAAACAGCCACATATGTGAATTCCTGGAGGCAGTCCTACTGCTCACATTTGGAGCTGCTATGAGCCATCATCGGGATAAGGAAAGCCCATGGAACCCTGCAGCTTGAGTGCCACTGCCACTATCAATATGCATTTGATAAACACCAAGGAGGCTGCAGAAAGACCAAAATACAGTATCTGGAACTGGAAATGAATGGCCCCTATCCTTAAGTGAAGGGTTCTTGTGAGAGTACATCCAGTCTCCTTTCGACAGACAATGATGGCTAGACTGCACTGTTACCATCAGAAAGAACTAATTGATGGCATGCTGATTTAGGCCATGCAATCTGAAGATGGGCCTGAAATCCACTGTCTTTGCTTGGTACTATAAATAACCTTGAGTAAAGTCTAGCATTTTCTGCTTTGGTGGAACCTCTTGAATGGCTCCTTTAAGGAGCAGGCCCTTTAGGCCTTATTCTTGGTCACAACTGTTTCATGGGGTGAGAGAAAGAGAATGGGGTTTGGTGGTAGACATGAATGGAAAACAACAGCATCTAGATAGTATATCCTGGACCCACCTTTTACATGTGAAGGTCTGACATGTGCACACCTGGATGAATAGATGAACCCTGACTGTCTCCAGATGGAAGCAAGGCCTTAAGGAGTAGATGTCTGCATTCTCAGAGAACAGCTGCAGTACCCCAGGTTGTTCTGTTGAAAACCTTCTCGGGGAGACTGGTCATACTGACAGCTGCCAAAGCCTACTGTAACCTCTAACAGAACTTCAAACGTTGTTTTGTTGGGTATGATGAAACTAAAGCTGATGTAAGTTCTTGAGTCTGAAAAAATGGATAAAGAGAAATCTGGAACTTAACGCCATCTTTTGAAAACATACTGCCCCCACTTTCCAGTTTTGCTAACTCAGCTTTTACTGTAGGACAAGCACAAACAATGCATTTAGAAAACCAACCTTAGTGTTTGTGGTGACAGTCTTGTCTTGTGTCTGCCATCTTATCCCAACCATCCACAGTACTGTGTGTAAGGTACATGGTGTGGTTAGCTACTGAACCAAGGGCTGATAGGAGTGTAACTTGATCCCGAGGTCAGAACCTGGCAATCTTTTTACATTATGACTAATTTTGTCAGTTAAGTTCCACTGTCAACTCAAACCATATACCATGTCCAGCTGACATTATGCTTTCACTTGGAATAGCTCCAATATCTCCCCAAACTTGGGATCTCTGGGCAGAAGGGTGGGTGTGTCTACCACTTGGGTCTTATTTCATGACTAGGGTAGCAGACTCATTAAGAGAATCAAAGTACTTCATTTTGCATTTCATTTTATCCTTAAACCATTTCATCTTATCCTTAAACCACAGACAGGTGGAAGCCCAAGACCTGGATATTAAAACTGCATCTCGCCTAACCCCATCAAGCTCTCTACCATGTCCTTGGGGGGGGGGGGGTGGAAGAAGGAAACAGCAGATAAGGAAGTCTCTCTGCCATACCCTGACTCATTACAGGACATGGTTCATACAGGGAAGCCTAAATCATTACTGTCTGGACTGGCAATGGCCCTAAACCAAGCTGAGGCTTCTGCTCTTGGAAGACTGAAGTGGGTCTATGAAAGACGCAAAACTTAAGCCAAGAAGGTTGAGAACAGCCTCGAGACTGGTGATTAGACGCAGCCATTTACAGCCCAGGCAAGGTCGATGCCTCCATAGCCAATCACCAGTAGGCCATCTCAAGGGATGTAATTCCTGGACCCAGCAAGGATGGTGCCAGGGATGGCTATGGAAAACAGAACATCAGCTGGCGCAAAGGAGCCAAACTTGGCTGACATCAAGGCCTCTGAGACTGAGGGTATCAACCTCAAGTGCTCTATCAACATCCATGTCAACAATGACAGGTTGACTGATGGCCTCAGTGGAACTGGCCTCAAACTAACCCCAGTGAAGGATCAAGGCAAAGATAAGAGAAAGTGGGGAGAGAAAGCACTCTCAATCCCCTGATATTAGTAGGGAAGACATCTGGAAACACATCTATTGAGCAGTTAGAAGTGCCGGTCACATCCTTTTATAGTTCAAGCGACAAACAGATCTATGGGACCTGATAAATGACAGTGGCAAAAGGAGTGGTTAGAAGATCTGGGCTCAGATAAAGTGGAACATAAAACTTTTAACACAGGTGTTCTTTTCAGAGGAACTAACCCTTCAATATGTCTATATTTATGAGGAGCAGGTTCATCCAAATCACATCTTGGGCAGCAACAGGTTTAGAACAAAAAGACATATCAACAGATTTCAGCTTCTTAGAAGCATGCAAAGAATTTTCATCAGCATCTGACTTTCTCTTAAGTTGCTTGGAGAATAACCCTTGGAGGAGGAAGAACAGACCCTAGAAAAGCACACAGCAGCAGGGATAGCCTGGAGTTTTTCCACCTCAAATCAATTCTTCCTCTCCTTTAAAGTGGAAGGCTTGAAAGGTGCAGTAATAAGATACTTTTCAGCTAAGCACTTCACACAGTTAGTATGCTAATCTGATGCTCTTCAACTAAGCACTTCATACAATTAGTATGCTTATTCTAAGAAGAAAATGAGGGTGGCCATGGTGATGCAGTGGTTAGTGTTGTCACCTCACATCAAGAGGTTCTCTGGTTTGATTCTTCGCTGGGGCGCCTTCTGCGCAGAGTCTGCATGTCCTCCCTGTGGTCGTGTGGGTTTCCTCCGGGTGCTCTGGTTTCCTCCCACATCACAAAGACATACTGCAGGTGGAGTGGACACTCTAAACTGGCCCTAGGTGTGAGTGTGTGTGGTATGACCAACTTTAGTGCATGACTAAGGAGACTGTGATGGGGCTTTGACACAGAAAACATTATGAGAAAGGGTGTGGGCTAAGGTAATTTGGGGAAGTTTCAGGTGCTAACTTAATTCCTACTTGTCTTAGTCCTATTTGTAATGAAGAGGAGAGTCCCAATGCCAGATTACATAATACACTTCAAAGATTTTTTTCTTAAGCAAAGTATAAAAAAGCTGTCTAGAACATACAAGAGTTGTCAGTACACAGAGTACCAACAGTTGTCCAGAATGTATATTGGCAATCATTATTACACAGATTAAACAAGGGAATAAATGTTAAAACTTCAATGTAAACAAACATAAGAAAAATCAAATGGAAAAAAAGAAGCACAGAGCATTTGTCATAGCTGTAATAGGTGTGGAACAAAGGCAGTAGGAGCATTGTGATAACATTTAATTTTAGACTATGTCCTACAAATACTAACAGACATTAATAATTACAACGCTAATTTACAATGACTAAAATAATGCTTGCCATGAAAATTTGTAGTTTGGTACAAAAAGAGTAAGAAAGCACTTAAAAGATAGTTAGATCAGCTACTCCACCCTTGTCTGTACCAGCAGATCAGGAAGATGATGAACAGGGGTAAGGAATACAGAAGATTATGCATTCAGGATTGGAACACAATGCCAAAGATATTCCCTGTCTTGAAAGAATAAGGGAAATGAAATTCTGTCCCTGGCAATGGTCAGTGTGGCAAGAACATCCACTATTAGATGTTTTCATTCACTGAATGTCTACTAAATGACCCTGCTGCTGACCAGTTATTCATGTGGGAAGAAATGGTCCTTCTCAATTTTCAGTGTAACAGTAGCTCAAAGACCAAGTTATGGGTTATGCAGGAGTTTAGCTACATTTGTTTTAAGACTTTATTCCTATAAAATCCATGTAGTTTTTTGAACTGCTCCAAGTTTTCTGAGCGCCTAATACGTATTGGAGGTTTATTCCACTGTCTAGCTATTCTATTATAAAAAATATGTATTTTTTCATGTTTCTGTTATAAGCCTATAATTGTATAATATATTTAATTATTCCTTGTCCTTATCTTATAAGCAATACACTCCATGTCTACTGCTGTCAGTTTTTTCATCTTTGAAGTATTTAAATGCCCAGATCAAGTCTTCTTTTTTCAGTCTGTAGTAAATTAAATGCAACTTTAGTGTGATAGTGATAGTAGCCATCCTTCAATCTCAAGGGATAATGGTTTGCACCTCTACTGGAGTGATTTGAGCAGTGCCTTCTGTGGCTGTGCCATCTAATCCAGGACTGGCAGTCCTTTCCACATTCTGAGCAGCAGTAGGTAGATGTCAATCTGGTATCATGGGCATGGATCTTCCTGAGGGCTATCTTAGCCTCTGATCTTCTTGCCAAGGTAGTTTCACACATAGCAAGAGCTTCCTTTACTTCTCCTTTCCAGATACTTGTCTGAGGTGAGAGAATACAGTGCCATTGTGTACACATACCATAAATGTAGACGTTTGAGTGTACTCACTGTTGCAGTCCTGACTATTGGGAATTACCTGCCCTGAAAGCCCTCGGTCGGCCCGACTACCAGAGATAAATCTTTCTGGCTCACAGGCTGGCAGAGACCCAGACCGATGTTAGTGCACTCCGGTATAAAGGTAGCTAGCCTGCATCAGAATACCAGTCTTTTACCGCACCCCCCCCCAAATAGGAGGAATCCTGAGAAGACTGGAGGTATCCCTATGGATAGCCTGGCAGAGGAGGACAGACCAAGGAAGGGTTCTCTTGGCTGAGTTGCACAGTCAGAAGACTCCTATAAGTAGGCTAAGAGGGTAAGAAGGTGGGAAAGAAGACTGCAACAATGAATATACTCTAACATTTACATTTATGGTAAGTGTACACAACTGTACTATATTCTTCATGTTTCACTGTTGCAGTCCTGACTCCCAAAGCAGAAAAGAGGGTGGAAGGATGCTAGGGTGAAGAAAGTATGCCCTGCATGATAGCAGTGGCAAACCCTGCTCTCGATATAGAGAAGGATGCCAAATGGTAGTGTTTGGTGAAGGTATGAACCAAGGACCAGGTGGCTGCCTCTAAAATGTCCTTGGTGGGAACCCCCTTGATGAATGCAGCAGAAGTAGCAGTAGCCCTGGTGCAGTGAGCTCTAACTCCAACCGGGGGGGGGGGGGGGGGGGGGTACTTTGCGATGAAAGCTATAGCAGAAGGAAATACAGTGTGAGGTCCATTTGGAAATAGTTTGCTTGGAAGGTGGTTTGCCCTCTGCACCACGGGCAAAGGTAATAAAAAGCTGTTCAGTTTTTCTCAAAGCTTTTGTCCTATCCAGGTAAAATTGTAGCTGCCTGTGAACATCCAAGGAATGCAGGATTCTCTCACCTTTATTTTGAGGGTTGGGGAAGAAGGTTGGTAGAAGGATGACCTGATTCAGTGTGGTATCAGAGATCACCTTGGGCATGAAGGATGGGTTGGTCCTAACAGAAAGCCTGTCCTTGTGAAAAATTAGAAAGGGTTCAACTGTCATGAGGGGCTGTAGTTCAGACACCCTCCTAGCTGGGGTCAGCGTTAGTAGTACAGCTGTTTTCCAAGTCAGAAACTTGAGGTCAGAAGAAGCTGCTGACCCAAAGGGAGGCAAAGTAAATTTTTCTAAATTTTTCTAAAGCAAAGTTCAGGTCCCATGGAGGGGAAGCCTTCCTTCTGGGAGGTCTAATGCGTATGACCCTCTGAAAAACTGTTGTAAGAGTGGGTGGAAAAAGATAAGAGTGTGTGAAGGCACATAAGCAGAGAATGGCAGAAACATGGATTTTAAATGAATAGGAAAGTCCCTGATTTAGCAGTGAAGTCAGGTATTCCAGGATGCTGGTAATGTGAACTGACCATAGCTCTAGGTGGTGGTCTTTGCACCAGGCAATCTTTTCCATTTGGCTTTGTAAGATTTCCTAGTGCTAGGTCTCCTGGTCTCTGAGAATGTCTAGCACCTGTTTACTTAGGGTGGTGCCTGTGTAGGTCATTCTGGGATCATCCATGCTGCCAAACTGAGGGTCGACAGGCTGGGATGAAGAATTCTTCCCCCGTTTTAAGTGAGGAGGTCCACCCTCTGAGGCAGAATCCACTGTGGCTGTTTGGAGAGCTGTAGGAGAATGCTGTCTGGGCCAGTCTGGAGCTATTAGAATTGCTTTCAGGCCCTCCTCCCTTATCTTGAGCAGGACCCGAGGAATTAGGTGCATGGCAGTGAAAGCATAAATGAAAAGTTGGGTCCATGGGAAGGAGAAGGCATCTGTTTTCCAGGATGATGCCTGTTTGATCCTGGTGCAGAACCTTTGCAACTGTGTGTTCTTTTGGGATGCAAAGAGATCCACTTGAGGGACCCTCTAGGACTGGGTTATGGTCTTGAAAATCTCCAGAGGTGCAGGTGCCACTTGTGAGGGTCCATAAGATCCCTGCTGAAGCGGTCTGCTACAACATTCTGAACTCCTGGGAGGTACTGTGCCACGTGATGCAGTCCCAGAGAGTGTGATGTTTCCTAGATTTGCACTGCCACGTGTCACAGGGGGCTAGTAATATGTTCCTCCCCGCCTGTTGATATACCACATTACTGTGGTGTTGCCTGTCTTTACTAGCAGGATGCCTGTTGTCCATTTTTCTTTGAAGGCTATTAGACCCTTTTGTATAGCCAAGAGCTCTTTCCAGTTGATGTGTTTGTTTCTGAAGTTGATTTCCCACTTCCCCTGGGTTTGTAGGTTGTGGAAATGAGCTCCCCATGCTGTGTCTGAAGCATCTATTGTAAGGGTCTGTCCCTGAGGGCTGAATATGAAGGGGTGGCCTGGGTTGCGGGTATTAGTCTGTACCCACCAAGCAAACTCCCATTTGAGGCAAGGGATGAGGGGAATCTCTGCCTCTAGCGGTTGGAAGTTTCAGCACCATATGTTCCTGAGATACCAGTGAAGCTTCCTCAGGTGCAGTTTGATCACAGAGACCATGAGGATGCATGAAGCCATGCACCCCAGGGCTCAATTTCCTTGCTGAAATCTGATCTTTCATTTGGACTGTTTGGAAGTAACCCGTTAGAAAGAACACTTTTTCCTGAGGGGAGGAATGCCTTCTGGAGGATAGTGTCCAGGAGGGCCCCAGCAGGAAAACAATCCTTTGGGTTGGTGAAGTGTTTGACTTCTGGGGGTTCAATGTGAACCCCAGAGAGAATAAGAGGTCCTGGATAAACTGGAAATCCTGGAGTAGTTTGTTGGGATCTGTTGACTGTATAAGGCACTTGTCCAGGTAGGGATAGATTTGTATTCCTTTGGTCCTGCAAAATGCAGTTACTGGAGACAGGCACTTTGTGAACATTCTTGGTGCAGTAGATAAGCCAAAGGCCAGAGCAGAAATTTGATAATGACTGGATTCTGCCCTGAAGTGAAGGAAATTTTTGTGGGATTCCTGTATACGAATGTGAAGGTAGGCATCTATTAAGTGTAGAGAGACTATGAAGGCCTGTGGGGACAGCATGGGAAGTAGCTTTTGAAGAGTTAACATTTTGAAGTTGGCAACCAAGAGAAACTGGTTGAGTTTTGATAGGTCAGGGGATAGGATGCCAACAGTCTTCTTTCTTGGGGAACAGGAATAGTCTGGAATAGAATCCTATTCCCTGCTATGGAGGAGGGACTGGCTCTACTCTTCCCTGCACGTAAAGATTTTGGATTTGAACCAGGGCCTCTGTCATTTGATTTAGGGGGACATCTGGAAAACCTGAGGGTTTTAATTGCTCTCTGAAAGTGAGCTTGTAGCCATTTGTAATAATGTCTTGAACCCACATGTCCAAGGTAATCATGTTCCAGGTATGATAGAAAAGAGACAGCCTTCTTCCTAGCTTTGGGGTGTGGGGTAGCTTTGGCATGGGGGTGTGGGGTAGCTTTGGGGTGGGGGGTGGAAGGGGTTTTTGAGTCATTGTGAGTCTCTGGAAGTGGTTTGGGTTCTGGAACTCCCTTGTCTTGGGGTCTCCAATGTCCACTGTCTGCCTTTATTTGCAGGAGAAGACTCTGCCTGCATGTTTTTTCCCTTTGAGGTTTTCTCTGGCTACTTCTAGGCATAGAAGGAAAGGACCAGTGTTTATCAGGGAAGTTTCTACTGAACTTGGGAGGCTGCACCTGGGGGAAATATTTCACCATCTGCATAGACATGGCTTTGTCTTCCCTCACTTTCAGCAGTTCTTCTGCTTTTGGGCCAAAAAGAACATTCTTGTCAAGGGGGACATCTAACAGATCAGACTTAACCTGGTCCAGAAGGGCTTGTTCTCGGAGCCATGCATGTGTTCTAATCACTGACCCAGTAGTGGCAGCTCTGCAAGATGCTTCCATGGCATCATATCCGCAGTGTACAGAATGCTTGGCAAGCTGTGCACTAGCACGACAGAGTTTAGATAGTTCTTTAGAAAGGTTTTTGTCCTCCATGGCAGACATCTTCTGTTTAAGTTGGTCAAGGATAGTCTGCTGATAGTTAATCATATGAAATTGGCAGTTGACAGACAGAGACCTCATAAGAAGTGTATGAAGGGCCCTCTTCATCTCTCAGGCCCTAGCTTGTAAAGCTCCTGCTTACACTTATCAAGGGTATCAGAACTTGTCAGAGATTTGGGATGCATGGCTAGGCTTAAAAAGGCCCTTGTGGTTATTAGCCTAGTAAACACCTATGAACCTATTAACTGAGACTTCTGAGTCTGAGTTCTCCCCAAATATGGGGGATCCTGATAAGTTTCAGAAGGTTCATCCCTTTTCCTTTTTCCAGTGGTTACTGTTTGTCTAGGTCTGACAAGGGAAAGAAGATCTTCTGCTAGTCTGATGAGGGCCTGCTCAGAACCCTGTGGAGCTGAGCCAGAAGGCCCAAGTGCAGGCGTAGGTACAGAAAGGCTCCTAGGAATGGCTAAGCTCTGAGGCTTAGGAGTGTCCAGTGTCCTAATGTCTGTCTCTCGAAGATGCTGAAAATGCACCAGAGCTGTAGTGGGCCAAGGCCTCATTGCCACATCCCTGAGCGGTGCATGCTCTTCAGAAGCCTAGGCCTGCTGAGAGGTCCTGGACCCAACCAACGAGCCATTTTCAAAGGCTTGCATAGAAGTAGAAGGAAGAGATGGTATGCCAGACTCCGAAAGGGTCTTGACAGAGGCCTGAGTTATCGGTTCTGGAAGTGAAGGGGGCTGCGTAGACGCCTCAGCTTGTTCAAGAATGACAAGCCTGGAAGGAGAGTCAGGGGGAGATGGCTTGTTGTCCGAAGGCCTACACTTTTGCTGTTATCTTTCTTGTGCGTAGGCTGGTCAAATTCAGTACAATCGATGGATGCCATAAACGACAGCTGAATAGATTGTTGGCTAAGAAACTCTGCAAGAAATTCAGCCCTATGCCTGATGGTCCTAGTAGTAAATCATGCGTAAAAGCGGCAGTTAGCAACACTGTGATTAGGGCTTAGGCAAGTAACACAAAGTGCATCTGTGTGGGATCTGTTTTCCACAATGGAGACAGTTATTGACTTTATCAGACATGAGCAAGAAAAAAAAATTTCCCCAAAGGGGTATTTATCTGTCCGATGACACTTCTTTCTGGTATGGACTAACTGACGCACATGAATGTTGCTTCGGTGTTTCAGGTCTTCCATGCAAGAAAAGACTGGTGTTCTGATGCACGCTGGCTACCTTTACACCTGAGTGTACTGACGGCAGTCTGGGCATCAATCAGCCTGGGAGCCAGAATGATTTATCTGTGGTAGTCGGGCCAACTGAGGGCTTTCATGGCAGGAAATTCCCAATAGTCAAGGCTGCAACAGTGAAGCACGAAGAACATCAGGTGTTCACACTGATGGAGACAGTGCTGAGGTCACACTTGCTTATGTCCTTGAAAAGCAATTAAGGTTGCCTTTTCTGCCTCTTTTCAGACTCCAGCTCTCCAAAAAGGAGGTCTTTTGGTATTCAGCCATCCATCATGTGTGAGACATGACCCAACCACCGCATACTTCTCTGTTTCAGAAGGGGGAACATGGAGGTGGTGCCCGACCTCTCAAGCACTGGGCTGTTGGGGATCCTGTCCTGCCATGATATGCCAAGTATGCACCTAAAGGAGTGCATATGGAATACTTTGATCTGCTGCTCCTGTTTTGAGTGCAGAGTCCATATTTCACTGGCATACAGTAATATGCTTAAAACACAGGCTGTGTAAATCTGCACTTTGGTGTACACAGCGAGCTTATTATTAGCCCATACTCTGTCACCCTAGAAAACATTGTGGCAGCTTTTCAAATGCAGTTTTGATCTCGCTATCAAGCAATGAGTTGTCACGAGATTGTAAAGCCTAGGTACATTGTTTTCAAGTTTAGAGCACTATATGAAACAGACAACAAGTTAGTTGGGGAATTCATGGAAATGGTTCTCCACAACAACTTCCTAACATTTGACGGTGTACACTTCAAACAACAATCGGATGTTGCAATGGGGGCAGCCTGTGCCTCATTATTTGCTAATGCGGTTTTCCTAAGATGAGAGTTAGAAGAAGTCTTTAAACTTCCACAATTTAAACAGTGCAATGGATATTTCAGATACTTGAATGACCTACTGGTCATCTTGAATGGCACCAAGGATGAGTTTAGAAATTTCATGGCAAGTTTGCAAAACAGCACCAATTCCCTAAAATGTGCATCTAATGCAAATGGTGAATATGCCAATTTCCTGGACATCAAACTTACTAAACAACTGCAGGGACTAAGAGCCACACAGACATACAGGAAACCTACATTTTGCAACACACTTTCTGTTTTTTTCAAAAGTTGTCACCCCTTCCACCAGAAGAAGGGGGTTGCAAGAAGTCAATTTATAAGAATTTTGAGACTCACATCTGACAATGTAGTTTACCGTCAACAATTCAAGGAGTTTTAGAAAATGTTATTGGATCAAGAGTACCCTGCCTCTCTCTTAAATAATGTGCAAGATGAAATTTGGGCAGACAGGAGAGACAGATTTGTACCTATAATAAAGAATTGTCTCAATAAGTTGACTAAGGAAGACAATTCTAGTTCTTTCAATCAAATTAATATGTTCTGCATTACTCAATGGATGCCACTGACATTCAAGATGTGTTGAGGAAAAACTGGTTTCTTCTCTAATGTGATGAGGACATTAAGAGAGACTTTCTGGAAGGACCAGGTTTTACATTTAAAAACAAATTCAAGATCAAACGTTTGTTAGACTACCAGTTCCTATTATTTTTGGGTCATCAACTACTATGAAGTGTGGGCATTGTAAGCAATGCCCTTACATTAATACTGTGTTAGATAAAAGAGTGGCATCCAAGATAAATTGGGCCAACAGTGAGAGGAAATATAACTGCCACTCTGCTAGAGTGGTCTATTTGGCAACCTGCGAAACCTGTGGCGTGTACTATGTTGGTATATCGAACGGATTTGTACAGATACTTGTGTTGAAAAATGTATTTGCAAAGCTGCTTGTCTTAAAAACGTATCAACAGTGTGCCCCGCTGGGCAGAAAAAAATGTACATGCATTATTGTAACAGTTTAACTGTATATATCATAACAGAGGATACTGGAAGAGAAGAGGTTAATCTCAATCCACCTAACTTTTACAAATAGTAAGAAAATTAAATTACTAGGCCTAAGCCATAAAGATGTTACCTCACAGTTTTGAATGAACCAAAAAAAGAAGACTTCAACAATAAACCACGGCCCTTATTCAATCATACACTACATTAATAAGTACATAAGTGATTAAAACACCAATTAACTCAATCAATGGGTTCAAAATCTTGTTCCACAAAGCAATATATTATGCCACTTTGCTTATAAAAGTTCCTCTTGTTGTATATTATTTCAATACAACATATTTTCCTAAATATTAAGTGTTGTCAATTTGTTAACTTACATGAATCCATTGTGGTGATAAAGATGAATTACAAGGCGATTATATTTTATCAGAATCAAAATGTTTGAATTGTACACAGGGGTTGTTGGGATGAAATTAACTGACCTTTTTGTCACTTGCTCAGTTTAACATTCATCTCTCAAAAAATTGCTTTGTTGTTTTGTCTCAAGGTCTGAGGAAGTGATTTTCGGTAAAAGTGCTCACCTTTTTGTTATTAAAATTCTTGTTTTATTTCTAGTTTAGTCTGTTTTTATTATGCTTCTTTTTGCTGCTTGTTGCTGTGGTGGTCGAAGTTTTCTTTTTTTGGATTATACACTGCTGTGGATTCATTCGACCTTTGCCTGCACATGTTCCTGTTTTTCTTTTAGTTTTGAATAAAGCCAGAGACACAATATCAGTACAAATGACATACATTTCTTTATAAAATTCCAGCTAGCTGTGCTGGTATATGTCACACATCCACTGCCCTACTTCTCCTGGCATAGCTGGCAATACCTCACATCATCACAGTGGATTTATCACCACTTCTTGATGGGATCTTTGTCTACCCAAGCCTGTAACATTTTACTTAGATGTCTTGAGCCAGGTACTTTGACAGAGTATAAAACTGTCCCTTATGAATGGAGTGTTTCCAGCAATATTAAAGCAGGCCTGGGTTACTTCTACTCTTAGGAAAGCAGGTTTGGGTGGCAATAATTTGGACACAGACCTATCTCAAACATTCGCTTGTTAGTAAGATTCTTAAGAAGGTTGTTTACATGCAACTGGATTCCTTTTTGAGTGTTCATGAAATTTATGACACATTCCAGTCTGATTTTCAATCTAGGCAGAGTAACATAACTGCTCTACTTAGGGTATTTAATGATATCCTAACAATTAGACATTACTGCTATTATTCCATCCTGGTAGTTTCAGACTTTTTCTGCAGCATGTGAATAAGTGGACAATCGCACCTTGCTTAACTGTTTGACTGATTACTGGGGTATATCAAGTGTTGTACAACAGTGGCTTGCCTCCTACATTTCCAGTCCTATTCAGCAGGTTATGTCTGGGTTTAATACCTACTTATCTTTCCCCGATGTGTGTTGTGCCAAAGGTTCAATTCTGGGTTTGCTATTGTTCACTATGTATATGCTGCTACTTGGAGACATTATTCATAAAAAAAGGTTTAAGTTTTTAAATGTTATGCTGATATGCAGCTTTACCCTCCTTCCCTTCAAAACTCTTTTGCTTTGGACTTAAAATAAAACAGCATTCACAAGATCGTTGCTACAGTAACTGATGTCACTGTTTGTGATTCCTCTGCTCTAGTCTTGTCCCCAGACATCATCTATAGTGGAGACAATTTGGGATTCAAGTTGAAAGTATGTAATTTTAGGTGTGATATTTGCTCTGTTGAACTGCCTGTGAAATGAAGTAATAAAATCTGCAGACCTTAAAGGCTTTAGGAACATATACCTCCATAAAGAAGCTATGTGCACATGCTTTCATGACACACTGGCTAAGAAAACTGAATTACTTTGCCATACTACAATATAATTTTGTATAAATTACATTTCTGTCATCATGAACTCCTGAAGGCATCTTACACATTTACATTACAAACTTGTACACAGTATTTTCTCAATTTGCTGTTTGTTAACATGAATGCATGCTGTATTTTATATTTGATTTTGTATTCACTGTGCTGTTTGCACATTTACTTTTACAGGGTTCCTTAGTTTGATGATTTACTACTTCTGTGCTAATCACAGTACCAGGTAGTGACTAAAAAGGGGTCAGTAGGCCAGCTTGCCTACCTGGCAAACAAAACATACATTATGTACTTAATACAGCAATAGATTTAGGTTGGCATGAATTACTTTGCCATACTACAATATAATCTTGTATAAATTACATTTCTGTCATTATGAACTCCTGAAGGCATCTTACACATTTACATTACAAACTTGTACACAGTATTTTCTCAATTTGCTGTTTGTTAACATGAATGCATGCTGTATTTTATATTTGATTTTGTATTTACTGTGCTGTTTGCACATTTACTTTTACAGGGTTCCTTAGTTTGATGATTTACTACTTCTGTGCTAATCACAGTACCAGGTAGTGACTAAAAAGGGGTCAGTAGGCCAGCTTGCCTACCTGGCAAACAAAACATACATTATGTACTTAATACAGCAATAGATTTAGGTTGGCATGTGTCTGGACACTGTAAACTGTTAGTCTTTAAACACCTTTAAACACCTTTATTAAATTATCACTATACTGTGGTGGTGGTGCTGCGGTAGCTCACAGTTGTCGCCTCACAGTTAGACGTTGCCCATTCGATTCTCAGAGCGTCTTCTGTATGGCGACATGCGTGAACGGGCGTTCCTTCGTTGAAGGTTGTGCATTAGGCCCGGCAAGCCAGCACGTAAATCTACTGCCAATCATTAGCGGACCGGAGTTCCGCTGTGGCGACCCCTAACCGGGAAAAGCCGAAAGACAAACTTAAGACATAGGCAAACATACATTAACAGAAAAGAAAACAAACCATTTTAGCATTTTCCATTTAAATACAATATACATTACATATATTTTCTTAGCTACTGTCATCAATCAAACATTACAAAAAAAATGCAGAATTCCTGCCTTCCCTTAAACCTCACTCCTCCTCCTCCTCCTGTACATTATTATGCATGTATTGTTCCCACAATTTCCATTTACACGTATGTCATTTTCTCCTTCTGTTTTCTAAAGATCCTTCTTGTTCTTTTATCTCTTTTACAATATTCAATACCTCAAATACAGTTGAGGTAGACTTTGATTTCCATTTTCTAGTAATTGCTTTTTTTGGCAGCCTTATATCTAGGCAATTCATATCCTGTAGTCCAGCTCAAAAGAATCATTTCCATATTTATAGCCATTTGCTCACCCAATATTTATTACAGAGTACTCTGAAGGGAATTCTTAACATCTGCCAACTCGTTACGCTCCCAAAATATATGTTCCCAGTTTACTCTTTCTTCTGCATCACACCTCCAACAATTGCTATCCACCTGAGGAAAAATTCTTTGAAGTTTGCTTGGGGTATAAAAATACATATGCAAACACTTCTAAGCAAAGATTCTAAGCCTCCTGGACTTAGCTGCATACTTGGGAGCCATAAATATGTCTTCCCGTTGTTTTCTTGTAAATTGTTTTTCCAGTCTCTCTTCCCAATCTTTTCTGAACTGCTCTGATTGACATTTATAGGTATCATGCAATATTTATATGCCCAACTAACTACCCCTTTTTAACAGCTGCACCTGTTCTAGATTTAATTAAAAACTGTACCAGAGTAGGTATTTCACTTAATATTCCCCTATCCCTTTCTCTTTGCCTGAACTCTGAGATCAAGCCCTGGCAGGGAAGGCAGTCTCTAGACTGTAATCCAAATGTCTTCATAGTCTTATCCCACTCTATTATTTTTACTGCTTGGTTCCTTTGCCAGGTTTCTCCAGTAAATTCCTGCACTCTCTTGCCTATATTATGTACCCCTACTTGCAGTTATCCCTTTTGGCAAAATCTCCATTCTAGTACTGGCTTAGTTCTTAGAATACTACAACATTATGTATGGTTGTTATTGTTCTCCTTAGGGATCTGCATTTAAAATACCACAGTCTCTCTACTTCATGAACTTCACTCTTGCTTCATCATCATCCCTTTCCAGTTTGAATTATAACCTTCTGCTTGTGTAATGTAAATGAGCTTTAACTGTGTTCCTCTAAAGCAAACCTTCAGATCAAGTAAACATTGTTTTACTAGAAGGATCAACTTATCTCACTTAACTCTAGCCCTCTGTCCCTCACAGATGAACTCTTTCAGCTCTTGATTAATTATTGTCCATAATTCTACTTGGGTTGACAAAAGTATGCCTGAACCATATACCTGACATTTTCACTGCTTGCATCTAACTACCCAGTTCATAAATAAGAGTTTCCAATTTTTCAATTTTTGTATTAACTTTTATTTAGTCCCTTCCCACATATCCTTAGCTGCCATAACAGAGGCATTTTTAATCCATGCAGTTAAATATTTCATCTGATCATGTCCCCATAAATATGGGTATTGCTGAACCAATTTGTGTGTGTGCACATAATTTATGTATATAGCCTTATCTTCGTTAAGTTTATATTTAGAAAATACTTGAAACTGCCTCAAAATGTTCGACAACACTGATTTATCAGGCACAAAATAATATGATCTGCAAATAAAGCCACCTTTTCTTGATTACCATACCAATTATATCCTTGTATTTCTGAGTCCCTTATTTTCTTTGCCAATGGCTCTAAACATAAAGCAAATAACAAAGGGGAAAGGAGGACACCTCTATCTGGTTCCTCTGTTCAAACACAGATTATCTAAGAGGAACCCTCCCACTTTAATTCTTGGCTCCAGCTCTTTATATATCCTTCTAACTGTATTACTGTATCAGGGAATGCAAATGCTTTCATTGGCCTACTCATAAAATCCCAGCCTACTGTGTCAAATCTTTTCTCTGCATCAAGACCCACCAATAACAGAGGTATTTTCTTACATTCTACTTCCCTCTGAATCTTCATTGTTGTATTGTTGCCAAATGTTTGCCTCCCCTCCACAAAAACATACTGATCTATGTCTATCAATTTTGGCAACATCTTTGCCATCCTCTTAGCTATTATAGATGTAAACACTTTATAATCATGGCTTAAAATTGAAATAGGTCAATATGAAGCTGAGTCTGAAGGGCCTTTGCCATCTTTAGGCAACACAGCCACCACAGCTTTACTTTAAAGATGTTTGTGCATCCCCTCCTTTTAAAGTACTTTTAAACAAAATCTTCCACATGTTTATCACTTTCTTCCCTCCTAATTTCCTAACCTCTACAGGAATACCACCTGTTGCTGGAGACTTTCCTGAAGATTGATTATACATCAATACCACTATTTCACCAACTGTCCATACAAAGCTACTGTGTACAAATAGACAATCATCTCAAATTTGACACCCACATGTCACTAACTATAAAAAAGTTCACAAAAAAAACGGTGTGCCTTATATAGAAATCGCCAATACCTCACCAAACCAGCAAGAATCTCCATCGTCAGATCCCAACTAATCTCTACCCTACTCTACACATCACCCATACTTACAAATCTTAGACAGTCTGACCTAAATAAACTCGAAACCTGCTACAATAAAATCGCAAAGTTTGCCACTGGTGCCTCCTACCGCAGCCACCACTGTGTCTCTCTTAGACACCTTGACTGTCCGAGCTCCAACAACTCCTTCACCTAACTCAACTCACCTTTGCTCATAAACTAGTAAACCACCCTCTCAGAATCCCATCTCTCCATACAATTCTCCAACCCTACCACTCTTCCAGGCCACTACGCTCCTGCAACAAAAATCTACTCCAGGTTAGCAAAGCCAAAAACTCAGCTGGTGAATCACTATTTTCCTGCGCCATATCCAAACTCTGGAACAACCTTCCCACTTCCATAACTACTCTTCCATCCGGCAGTCTTTTCAAGACTGCACTTAAAATCACACCTAAATTCTCACTAGCTTTGTCCTTGTCCAAACCCGACTAAACCCCCTCCTCCCTTCTACCCGGCGTAGATAGAGCCTCCCCTATAGCATTATAAAACTGAACCAAAGATTACTCTGCTGGGTAATCCTTTCCAGGATTTATTAATTCTTGTGTATTATTATTATTGTATATTAATATTGTTTAATAATTGTTGAACTGTATTACTGTTATACAATTGTTTTGCTATGTTTCTACTCCTTCTCTTGATGTGTAACAAGAGCTAATACCTAATGGTACCGAATGTGCACCTGTATTCTTTTTTCTTCTCCATGACATGATCACTTATAATGTATATAGTACTGATTCTTATGTACACCATTTATCACTGTCACTCTGTGGAGCTTTTCTCCCCAGGCCTCCGCTGAAAATGATCTGTGTCCAGTCAGAATTTCCCGGTAAACAAATATAAATAAAATAAATAAATCATTGTTTTTACCTCATCACCTCCAATCTTAACTGTTAACTGTTAGCTGTTGAGCCTCAGATGCCTCTAACCTTGGCTTAATTAAGTCTTCCATGAATATTTCCATTTGTACTCTTTCTTGATTTCTACATTTCTCTGCCTCATACAAATTTTTATAAAATTTCTGGAATATCTCTAAAACATCTACAGGATCTATGGTTATGTTTTTGTTATAAGTTCCTTAAGTTTGGGGACAACTCTTTCAATGCTCTGTTGCCTAAGTCACTGTCCTAAAAGTTTTTATGCTCATGAGTTATCAATAAATACTTGCTTAACTGTAATCTTTCTAAACTCATGCATATTATCCAGACACTCCCTTATTTTCTGTTTAGCACTCCCCTTGTTCTATGAGACTCTCCTTATTCTGCAATATTTTAAACTTTGTCAGCCTCTCTAAGTAATTTCTAATATTTCTTATCCATATCTTTCTCTTTTATTTCAACCATATTTTTAAATTCCATTTTCATTTTATTCCAGTGAATACAACTTCTGAAGAAATTTCTATCTTTTCTATTAACTCTTGAATAATTTTCACTATCCGTTCCTTAAAATACTCTCTTTTTAACAGATAGGTGGGAAAATGACAGTGTCTTATTTTTATTTCATTATTCTGCACTTTTATCTTAGTTTTTGTTGGTGCATGATCAGATAAAGTTACTGGATGTGTGTCGAAGCCGTCAATTAAATGCACATGTTCCTGTGAAATATAATTTCTATCTAGTCTAGCCCATTTATTGTACCTTGGGGAATAATATGTAAATTCTATCTGAGTTCCTACTATTGAATTCACATCTTCCATACCAAATATTTTCATAATTTCTTTTCAGAAATCTATCTTCTTTTGTTATATTATCCCTTCTAAGTCCCCCTGATCCTATGTTCCATAACGGCGTTTTTTCATAGAATGTAAATACATTCCATTGTAATCCGCCTCCCTTATTAATAGCCCCTTACTACCGCAAATCTGCAATTTTTGTCTTTTTCTCCCCTCATGTATCACTATTGGAGCCCTTCTAACAATCAGCATAATCACTCCCCTTTTCTTTGCTCTTGATATTCTGCTGAATATCCACTATGAAATTTCTCTTTGTCAAATTTACATGCTCATTTCTTTCTAAATGTGTCTCCTGTACCATTGCTACTTGCACTCTGCAATTCTTAATATAATTCAATACTCTTTCCTTTTTATCTATATCTGTAAGGCCATTTACATTCCAGGACAATATGGACAGCATAACCACCATGATAAACAGCTATTGTTCCCACCTATTATAAATGACAGTTTTTTGGACACTGGAAATTGCTGAACTGGTTGCTGAAAGTACCCATTATTTGATAATGACCAACTTCTAGCTAGCTCGAGCCCTTCCCCTTGTCCCCTAGTTTGCTGCATCTTGCTAACTCTCCAGATCAAGTGACATCAGAATTGTAACAAGCAGTTTAATAAATTATACAGCAATAATGAATAACATGGACAATTTCACCAATATAAGATAATTAGTGGCCTCTGGTGTTTCTCAAGGTCCCCTTTAAAGGGACTTTTTGGAAGGGGATAGGTAGGTGGGATGTTTCCAATGCCTGGAGCAATACCAACTAAATCTATCATTCTGATAAGTACATAAATTCTGTATTTAAGTCTGGTACAGTGTGGACACTGGTAATTGTTGAACAGAGTCCCCTGCAGAACTTGGAAGGTACTAGAACAAAATACCTCTGAGAATAGAAGCCCCAAAGGAGGCTCTAGACCTGGAAAGACTGCCCAAACTGTAGTCTTTTTGAAAAGTATAAGCTGCAGCACAGATGTCATGTAGTGGTAAATTCCCAATGAAAACTGTAACAGGGGACTGAGCTTTGACAGAGTGTGTCCTAGGTATGAAGGATAAGTATTTGCTACTGCAAGAGTAAGAAAAGTTAATGCAGTCAGATAGCCAGCTTTATGTTAAGAGAAGGAGACAAACAAGGCATAATCTTTTCTACCTCCTTTGGTTCTGACAAGAGAGTACATAAGCTGTCTGCACATCCAAGAAGTGGAGTAATTATTCATGTTTGTTGGTAAATTTGGGTAAAAACATCAGCAGATGAATAGATTTATTAAAATGAGTCTGTGTGGCAACTTTGTGTATAAAGAACAGGTTATTTCTGAAAGAAACTTGATCTTTGTGGAATACCAGTTAAGGTTACTTACAAGATAGTGGCTTCAACTCTAAAACTCTTCTAGCCAAAGTGATAGCTACAAGGAAAAGGGTCTTCCTTAACAAAACATCATGTAATTCGAAAGTGCCATCTCAAAGGGAGGTATAGTCAGTTTTTCTAAAACAAATTCAAATTTCAAGTATGGCAGGGGATGTTAGCAGAAGTGGATTTAACAACCCCTTTAATGAATGCCCTATGCAGCATATGTAAGGCCAGCAAAGAGGTATCAAATTTTAAATGTAAAGAGGGAATTGCTGCCAAATGTACTTTGACAGAAGAGTAACTAGCTCCCTTTTGCAACAGTTCTGAAAGAAAGGTCAGTACCTAAGGAATCAGAGTTAGATAAAAATCAATGTTGTGATTACTTCCCCATAGAGAGAATTTAGCTTCACAGACTTTCCTCATTAACACTTTATGAGAAGCCATAATCAACACTTTTACTTTTGAGGGGAATATCTGGTCCCTAGCCACTACAGGAAATGTAGAAGCCAAGCAGCTAGAGAGAGAGACTGAGTGCCCTGGTAAGAATGACCAGATAGGTGAAGCAACAGCTGCAGGTGCTGAGGTAAGATAGATGGGCTTCTTTTGAGATGAGGTCATAACAAGGGTAACAAAATCAGGCATGGCTACAATGGGGCCATAAGACTGACCTTGGCTTTGCATATCCTAGCTTTCTGTAGAAGTCTAGACATGACGGGAATGGGGGGGGGCTTAAAGGGGCACTGGGAGGCTAAATGTAGAAGGGGGCATCTCTTGGGGATATCCCTGATGAGGAATGATAGAGAAAAAGCTGTTGCATTTGTTGTGGATGGTGTAGCAAGGAACTTCCCATTTGAAGAACATTTCTTGGGTTCTTGACTTGCTGACAGACCAACTGTGAGGGAGCAATATCTGTCTGCTCAACCTGTCTGAGATTATGCTGGATGCCCCCCAGGATGTGCATTGCTAAAAGAAAGTTGTCAGGCAATGGCCTATTTCCATATCCTCACAAATTCTTGGCAAAGCCGGTGGGAATGGGTTCCTCCCTGTTTGCTGATGTCCCATAACACTGCCATGGTGTCAGACTGAATAGACATTGCAGGGAATTGGGTTATTTTAAATAAAGTGCACTATTGTGAACTAGTGGCTGACTTGTTGAATAATACAGATGAGTATAAAAGCTTAATGAAGGACCCTATAATATAATTTAATGATGAGCTCTTGACTTTATTAGAGAGGAGAACATTTTGGTTTCTTTGATCATAAAGATATATGTAAATTATATATTAAGAAACCTATTACTCCTATTTTCTATGCCTTGCCTAAAGTGCATAAGAACTTGTATAAACCCCCGGGTAGACCAATTGTATCAGGAGTTGGTTCCTTCTTAAGCAATGTTAATATTTTTCTGGATTTCCACCTAAAAGAACACTTAAAGAAGGTTGTGGCATATATTTCTAATACTCAGGAATTATTGTGTGAATTCTCAGATTAGATGGCAACAAGATTTTTATTGGGTTACCATTGATGTTAATTCACTTTATACGAACATCAATTTAAGATGGGGTTTGGAATCTATTATGGAATTGTTGGGTGATGGACCCAGAACTACCTTTTGATCAGTTTACTTGAATTTAGCCTAACTCATAATTACTTCTCCTTCAATAATGAGTTTTTTTTTGCAGAGAAAAGGAATGGCTATGGGGGCTGCTATTGCGCCCTCATATGCTATTATTTATATGGGATTTTTTGAGAAGAAGTTTATTTATCCAACTTTGTTTTTTAAGAATAATGTTATATTATATAAGCGGTTTATTGATGACCTTATTTTTATCTGTAAGGGTGATGTTAATGAATTTTTAGACTTTTTTGAGAGTCTTGGAAATAATGAACATGGATTAACATTCACTTATGAAATGAATAGGGAACATATCAATTTTTTGGATGTGACCCTTTCTGTTGATGGAGAATTCATTGGGTTTAGGCCATTTAGGAAGTTGACTTCAGTGAATATGTTTTTGCACGCTACAAGCATGCACCCTGAACATTTATTACAATCTTTACCTTTGGGTGAATTTAGAAGAATCTATAACCACACGAGTGATGAGAATGAAAAAGAACATGAACTAAATAAAGTCATGTTAAGGCTAAGGGAGAGAGGTTATGATAAAAATCATCTTTTAGAATGTAAATTTAAAGTTTTGGGGGACGGTTATGATGGGCCACCTCCTCACTCACATGAATACTTTAGAAATGGGAGAACTGAAAAAAAAGTGTGTGACATAAGGGTAGATATTGGGGATAAGCTTTTTTATGTTACTAGATTTTCCCCTTTTTCGAAGGAGTTAATCAAAATAGTGAGAAAATATTGGTATATTGTGAGTGAGGATGAAAATATTGGGTCATCTGTTCCCAAAACATATTACTTTCTCCTTTAAAAGGGGAAAAAATCTGAAAGAATTATTAAATCATAACTTTGTGAAAGCGATTTATATTAATACTACTCAGTTTGGTACATTTTCATGTGGTTGTTGTAGTATTTGTGACAGGGCTAAGAATTTGAGTAATATTAATGGGACAACATTTATTCCTAGATCATATTTTAACTGTCGATCAGTAGGGGTAGTGTATATTCTGGGTTGCTCTTGTGATAATGTTTGGTATATAGACAAACTAAACGGATGGTCAGGATCCGAATATTGGAACATTCAAAAGACATAAGAAATCAGAGCGAAGTTAGTCCTGTTGCCCAACACTTTCTTACTAAACATGGTGGTTCTTCTAGTAGTTTAATATTTTGTGTATTGGGTAAGCCCTACCTTAACAGAGGTGGAGATTATATTAATAAATTACTTGAATTAGAAACTAGAATGATAATAAAGTTTAAAACTCTAAAACCCTTATAAATCAGGAATTAGCCATTTAAATATTAGTTGCAATATCAAGCATTCCATATGAAGAATAATAATGATAATATATTAGGAATACATAATTGTTTTTATGTTCTATATATATTTATATATTTTTGCATTGTATTTAGTGATTGAATAATGAATTAAATGTTATCTGCACTGTGTCACTTTAAATATGTAGGATGAATTAATAGTTGAATGCAAGCTGCTTGTGTTAATTGGTATTAATTAATGAAATGAATGAGTATTTAAGTCAATTGTAAAATGTAAGCTTTGTGATCCGTGAAAGTGAAAGGCTGAAGTACCAGATCGTTTACGAATAAAGAAGATACCCTGGTGAAGTGCTAGTGAATGTGTGTTTTATTTTACTATTTGCAGGCTGGTGTGTTTTTCTGAATAGACATTGCATCTTGGGGGCAGATGGTCTTAGAAGGCCTTCGGCAACTGCTCGCAACTCCAGCATATTGATGTGGAAGTTGGCCTCATCGATGTTCCATGTCCCTTGGACTGCCCCATTCAGGAGATGACATGGTGTGTCTTTGGTTACCGTGGCTGTGTGCATTGGTGGGACAAAAGGAGTTTCATGGTTAAGGTTGACTGGGTTTGTCCACCAAAGACAGATGCTGCCTGAAGGCTTGAGAAAATTTGATGATCTTCCTGAATTCTGTTGCTTGGTCCCATTGGACTCAATGTCCACTGTAATATTCTCATATCTAATCTGGCATAAGGAACTATTTGGATGCCAGCTGCCATGAGACTTAACACCACTCTTTCCATTGCAATATCCTTAGATCCATTGTAGTGTCTGGAGTTTGGTTTGGTAGAAGACCCCAGACTGCTTGGACTATAGCAAATATTCTTTCTGGTGGAAGTGCATCCAATTGTTTTGTGGTGTCTAACTGGCAACCTATGAGTGTTAGGGATTAAGAAGGTTCCAGCTGGGATTTTGGAAGGTTTACTGAAATCCCTCTGTAGAGGCATAAAGGAAAGTTGTGTAAAATCTTACCATAACCACAGATGTCCTTCTCTTCCATGTTGCAGTATTCATTAGTGGATTTACCCTTCTTCCCATCAGCTTGTTCGGCCAGGTTTCCAAAGCTTTTTCAGTCCCTGTTGGTGCGTCAGACGTCTGATGTGTAGGCTGGTACGTGGGCCATAAAAGTGATGTCTGCGCCCACCAGTCCTCAGAACCAAGAAGCCCCAGACAAAGCCAGTCCTGATAGCATAGCCTGAGTAGGAGCCGAAGAGAGCAAGTGCAAGGAGAATAGGGAGATGAAGGGAGGGAAGGAATACTGCAACATGGAAGAGAAGGACATCTATGGTTATGGTAAGACTTTACACAACTTTCCTATGTCCTTCTATTCCAATGTTGCAGTATTCACTAGTGGGTGAGTACAAAAGCTCACTGCTGGCTGGGTGGTGGTCTGGATGAGGAGTCCAGGAACCCATGCAGGATACCCTGGCAAATCCTGCCCTGGCCCTGGATATGTGGTCCTGCTAGTAGTGTCTGGTGAAGGTGTGCACAGATGACCAAGTAGCTGCTTCCAGACTGAAGTTAGTGTCTAGACTTTTAAGGAAGGCTCCAGAGGAAGCCATGGCCCTTGTGGAATGGGCTCTGACATTGCCCATTAGTGTGTCTTTCCATGGTGAGAGTAACAAAATGAGATTGCCTTAGCAATCCAAGAAGAAATTGTTTGCTTCCCTACAGCTTTCCCCAGAGCCCTGGGGTGGAAGGAAACAAACAGCTGATCTGATCTGCGTACAGTTTTGGTCTTATACAAGTAGAAACAGAGTTGCCTGTGTACATCGAGGGAGTGAAGGACTCTCTCTCTGTCGCCCTGAGGGTTAGGGAAGAAGGTGGGCAGGTGAATAGCCTGATTAAGGGAGAGGTCATTAACCACCTTGGGAGTGAAGGAAGGATTACTCTTGAGGGTGACCCTGTCCATATGGAAAACTAGGAAGGGTGGGATAGACATGAGGACTTGGAGCTCTGAGACCCTCCTGGCTGATGTTAAAGCTACTAGCAGTACTGTTTTCCAAGTGCAGAATTTCAAGTCTGCCTTACCAGTTGGTTCAAAGTGTGGCAGAGTGAGTTTTTCCAGCACATAATTAAGATCCCAGAGAGGAGGAGATGGTTTCCTAGGGGGTCTTAGGTGTAGAACCCCTTTTAGGAATAGTTTGGGTGGGAGCCTGGAAGCAAGTGGGGGCTCCATAGGGAGGCAGGCAGAAATGGCTGACAGATGTTGCCTTTAAGAATGAGTAAGACAATCCTGCCTTTAGCAGTTCACACAGGTAAGAGAGAATTAGAGGTAGGTCGCTGTCCAGCGGCTCAATCTGTCTTTTCTGACACCTGATAGGATTTCCTTGTGTTAGGTTTCCTGGCCTCCAGCAGGACTGAGAGCATGTCCTTGTTATATAGGTGTCTGAAGGGAATCAGAATCCTATCAGCCACAGGGAGAGGTGTAGGTTATCCACTGTGGGTGAATCTTGTGTTCCCTGGTGCTGTGTGACTATATCCACTGAGGGTGGTAACTTTTGGTGATTGCCCTTGGCTAGATGAAGAAATAGGGGGAACCAGTGTTGCCTTGGCCAAAAGGGTGTCACCAACAAGAGTTTGGGTGGGTCCTGCTGACTTTTCAGTAAGAACTCTCTGTATCAGAATGGGGGGGGGGGTGTTCAGGTATTTCCCCTTCCAGGACATTAAGAAGGCATCTGTTTGAAGTGCCTTCGGGTCATAAGCTATGGAGCAGTAGCTGACATTAAGAAGGCATCTGTTTGAAGTGCCTTCGGGTCATAAGCTATGGAGCAGTAGCTGTGTAGTTGCCTGTTTGTGGAGGAGGCAAACAAGTCTATCTGTGGAATACCCCACCTATGGATCAACTGTAGGAATACCTCCCTTGACAGCATCCATTCGTGACTGTCTGAGAAGGTTCTGCTTCAGGAATCTGCCTGATAATTTTGCTGGGATGGGATGTAGGTTGCCTGTAGGGTGATCACCTGGGAGACAGCTAGATCCCATACCTGAAGGGCCAATCTGCAAAGGATATAGGACTTGGTCCCCCCTTGCTTGTTCAAGTACCACATCACTGTGGTGCTGTCTGTGAAGATCTTCAGGATGCCCTGTCTGAGGAAAGGTAGAAAGGCCTGCAGGGCCAGAAGTATGGCTGACATCTCTTTGATGTTGATCTGCCATTGTTTGTGTTTGTTTTTCTACAAACCTTGTACTTTCCTTATGTCTAATGTTGCTCCCCAGCCCACATCTGAGGTGTCTGTGTGCATGATCTGAGAAGGAGGGGGCAAATATAGTGGGAGACCCAGGTTTAGGGTAAGCTGGGCCATCCGCCACTTTAGCTTTTGGTGGAGGCATGGCAGAAGTGTGATTCTGAACTCTAGGGGGTGAGAATGCTGTGTCCATACTGAGCAAAGATGCCATTGCATCTTTCTCATGTGTAATCTTGCCAGTGACAGCATGGGAATTGTGGCAGCCATGTGGCACAGAAGTTTGGGAAATTCCCTTGCCATCATGGTGGGTGTAAGGAGAGCAGATTGAAGCAGTTGGATCAGTGAAAGCACTTTTTCCTGAGGTAGAAAGGCTATCCAGAAGTCTGTTCTGATTCTGCATCCTAGGAAGACAATGTCTCGTGTAGGATTTAGGCTGGATTTGGGGAAGTTTATGAGAAATCCTAAGAACTGCAGCAGGAGCAGAAGGTCCTTTGTGTGAGCTAAGAGGATTTTGTCTGCGGATTGGATCATCTAGGTATAGGAACATTTGCATACCTCTTGTTCTGCAGTAAGCAGTGACTGGGGCTTGGCATTTTGTAAATACCACTGGAGCTGTGGGGAGTCCAAAGGGCAAAGCACAAAACTGAAAATGGCAGGAGCCTGTTTTGAATCTGAGGAATTTTCAGGAGGACTGTTTTACTGGAATATGTAGGTAGGCATCTTTGATGTCCTGGGTCACCATGAATGCCTGAGGAAGGATGATGGGGAAGAGAATAGGTAGTGTTATCATCCTGAAGGAAGGAACTTTCAGGAATGGGTTGAAGTGGGAAAGGCCTACGATGGGTCCTCCATAGTCCCTCCTTTCTGGGCACCAGAAAGATTCTGGAGTAGAGGGGGGGACGAGTTCTATGATGCCTTGAAGCAGCAGGTTGTTTAAGACCTCAGGGAGAAGGGACCATAGCGAGGGTGGAGGTAGCGGAATAGGAAATTTTGGGGGGAGGGACATACAGGACCTGAGGTAACTCTCCTTCAGGATAGACAAAATCCATTTGTCGGATGTCACTAGGGCCCATGCAGGGAGGCATTGAGAGAGGCGGGAGGATAAAGGTATGGTGGGAGGAGGGGGAGGCAGAAAAAGAGGAAGGCAGTCAGATGCTGCCTGTCCTTTCTGGAAAGGGAGGTCTCTGGGCAGAAGCTTGAGGTGTCCTAGGCTGAGTGGTCTGCCTCCTGTGTGGTCTTCTAGATCTGGAGGGGGCAGAGAGCTTAGAAGTCTTCCTGATAAACTGTGTCTTGGCTGGGTAGTTTCTTTGAAATGTTGGGATTGGAGAAACCAGGAGATGCTTTAGATCCTGGATCTCTTTCCTTTTTTGCTGAAGTGACTTAAAGAGGTCAGCTACCTTGGAGCCAAAAAGGATAGTATGATCCAAAGGAGCATCCAAGAGTTGGCCTTAAAATCATCTGGTAAAGGCTGGAGACACAGCCAGGAGTATCTTCTCAATACAGAGGCAGATGCAGTTGACCTGGCAGAGGCCTCTGCTGCATCATATGCACACCTTAGGGACTGCTTACTGACTTGGGAAATGAGCCCAAGCAAGGAAGACAGGGATGCCTGTGCAGAGCAGTCAGGGATCTCATTAAGATCCTTAGAAGCTTTGTCCAGTAATGCCAAGGAGTACTGGGCCATGTGTGACTGGTAATTTGTAGCCCTAAAGGCTGGAGTAGCTGAAGTGTATATCTTCTTCCCCCACCTCTCCATGGCCTTGCTGTCCTTATCAGCAGGCAGAACAGTGGTAGTGGGGAGAAGTTTGGTAGCCCTGTCAGTGGCAATGGAAATGGTGGCTGGGTCAGCTGGAGGGCATTAGAAAATAAATCTGTCTGCCTCGGGTACGCTATACAATCAGTCTACCCTTCTTGGGGCAGATGGCTGGGAGTCAGGGTTTAAACATGCTGCTGCAAAAGCATCTAGGAAGGCAGGCTGGATGGGAGGAATAGGGGCCGGGTTAGGAGATACCATCTGGATCAAGTCGTAGAATCTTTTCTGTTGCTCAGACATGTCTGAGCAGTCCCATTTGAAATGTTCCTTCATAAGATTAACCGTGTCCCCAAAAATAAGGTCTTCCACAGGGGAGTCAGGCTCAGCAGATGCTTCTTCTGGAGATCCATACCCCAGAGGGGAAGATATTTGAGAAGAGCAGGACAAGGAGTCCTCTGAGGAGTCAGACATTTCTTCCTCAGCAGGATGTCTAAAGGTAGTCTCTGACTGAATAGGCCTGGGACTCAAAATAGGTGGAGCAGCATGAGGGAGATCAGATGTAGGCCTAAGGGCCAGGAAGGCGTAAAGACTCTGACTGAAGGCCTGCCAGTCTGGCAAGGCTTCAAGGGTTGAAGCAACATGCTTTGTCTTTCGTTTTTTCTTTGCAGGTCTAACAGGCATCTGGTTATCGGTCGGCCTTGAGGAAATAGCAGGATCAGCAGAGGCCTGCTCCAAAGCGCTCATCACTGAAGCTGGTTCTCCCCTAGCATCTCAATCAGGCACCCGGATATCCTCCCAGGACATGTCACCTGCTCTGGATTTTGCGGCCTCCTGGTCGGTACCCGCTTTATCCGGTGTGGTGGACGCCGGTTCCTCAGCCAAGCAAATGGTGGCTACAGGCTGGGAATCGGCGGAGGGAGGCGCAGTGGAAGTGGATGGCCTCGTGGGCTTGGCCCTCTTCCTAGGTAGTTCCCGGTTCCTTGGCCAAGCTAACTGTGGCTACAGGCCGGGAATCGGCAGAGGGAGGCACGGTGGAAGTGGATGGCCTCGTGGACTTGGCCCTCTTCTTAGGTGGTTCGAATGGGGTGTCGGTAGAGGCTTCCATTCCGAGAATAATCTGCCTAAGACGCTGGTTTTCGAGATATAGGTCGAGGGCCTGAAGTCGGCGACAAAGGTTCTTAGGAACGAACGACTTAAAAATGGTGCAGTTTTTATAATCATGATCCTTACCCAAACAAAAGAGACACTGGTCGTGGGTGTCTTTGTGGGGAATCTGGTGACCACTGTTGCACTTGCTCTTACCAGACATTAATAGACTATATCAATAACAAAGGACTAAAGAAAATCCCCAACGGGGTACTTATCTTAATGTGAAACTGATCCGACATCTGCGAGTAGCAGGAATACCTGGCATACAGCTGGTGGCTGAAACGTTCTGAGGACTGGTGGGTGCACATGTCACTTTTATGGCCCACATACCAGCCTACATGTCAGAAGTCCAACGCACCAACAGGGACTGAAAAAGCTTTGGAATCCTGGCCGAACAAGCTGATGGGAAGAAGGGTAAACCCACTAGTGAATACTGCAACACTGGGATAGAAGGGCATATGGAATAAGTATTGTCTTGCCATAATGAATGTTTCCTTTGTAGTAGCACCAATGGGCCAGTTGTCTAGGTAAGGGAATATTCTTATTTCCAGTAACCATATATGGGCATCAACATTTGGTGAACACCCGTGGGGCTGTTGCGAGGCGAAATGGTAAATCTCTGAATTGGTAATGACTGGCTCCCACCCCGAAGTTCAGGAATTTCCCAGATGTTTTGCTACGGCAGAATGGACTGCATACTGACCATCTGGAACAACTCTTCACAGATTGATTTAGAAGAGTGAGGTCTAAAAAATGTCTGAGTTCCTGAGTCTTTTTTGGGCACTAAGAAGAATCTGGAGTAATATCTGGACCTTATCTGTTCTGGTCTGGTAGGACCTTCCAGATGGCTCCGTTTTGGAGGAGGATTTGCACCTTTTTCTCTGGTGCCCTCCTTTGAAGGGGTGGCACTGCTGGAGGATGGGAAGGTAGTTGTTTGGGCTTTATTAAAAAAGTTACTGACTGGTCTCTGGAAATTATCTCCCTGACTCAACTGTTGGACTGCCACACAAGCACATCTAGGGAGAGATATCCCCTGAATATCTCCATAGTTGAGCAGATGGATAATGATTCTGGGCTGATATTGTCTGGGTCTGGAAGAAAAACCACAAAACCTTGTTGATGTGGACCACCTTTGGCAGTGGCTGTCATAGTTGCTCCCCTGCTGTAGGAACTCTTATTGATGGGCTGCTCGTCCTAGGGCTGATGGGACTTTTAAAAACAACGTTCTTGGCCCTTTTTTGGTTACTTTGAAATTACCTCTGGGGGTCTGAGAACCTAAGCTCAGCAGCTGTGAGCATTTTGCTTGCTCTCCTGCACAGACTGCTGAAGCTTGTCTTTGACCTTCTGCCCACACAGAGACGATCTGTCAAATGGGGCATTGATTAATGCTGCCCTAAAGTGTTTTGCAAATCCTGTTAAATGAAGCCAGACTTGTCAGCAAATTGCTATGCCTAAACCTGCTGATCTAGCTGCTGCTTCATCTGCTGCGTTACGTAATAGTCTCATTGACAATGAAATGAAGGAGTTGAGGGTGGCAATTTGAATCTCCAGCTGCTTGTGAAGATCTCTTGAGCGCAAGTGTTTCAGAGTATCCCTTGCTCTGTCTATTATGTCCTTCTCAAACCTGGCCATGTGCACTAAGTAATTTAATGCCCTGACTGGAAAAGTATGTGACATGTATATCTGCTTCCCCAGCTTACTCATCATCAGAGACTCTGTTAGGAGGATGAATGGCTTGGGCATCCATTGGGACCTCCTTCTTGGTAGCTGAAACTACAATGGAATCCTCAAGAGGCCCCTTACTGTACTGGGACCTATCGCTGAGGGTTCCAAGCACTCTGCCTGGCTGGCAGGGAATGGGTTCTGTAATGTCTGTTTCCTTCCAGGCTTTTATACAGATCATACTGATCAGTTTATCTGGTGGGTTCACCACCCTGGGTGTGAAGACCTGTACACTTCTGGAAGATCTCTTATTCGGGGGGGGGGGGGGGGCTGACTAGCCAAAATTCCCTTTGCTTCATTCTCTCCAATACCTCACCAAAGGTGGTATCCTCAGGAGGGAACTGTAAGGGAACCTCTCTGTCAAGATCAGTGTCTAGGGAGGCAGACTCAAAAGAAAGTGCTTCCTTTTGCGCTTCCTTTTCCTAACAGGGCTGAGAGGGGACTCTTCCTAGCTCTCCCCAGAAGAAGGAAACCCACACCTGGGTAGCGCATAAGGTTCTCTGTCCTGAGAGGGAAAGACTGAGGACAAGTGGATGAAATTAGCTTATATGGTGTTTGAAGGCAGAATTTTATAGTCAGTTAAAATAAGGAGGAAGTGACCGCCATAGTTTAGGGGCCTGAAAAGACAGAAGCAATGGCTACTGGAGTACAAACTGTGAGAAGGAGTTTGCAGAAGGACTTGCTGTGCCTTGGCTTCTTAGGTTATAGGCTTCAGTTGCTGTATACAGTTTGGCATGAGGGGGAGGGAGTGTCTAGTTTAAAAATTTTAATAATGAGGAGATTTGATCTGGTCTGGAAGTCATTTATCTTTGAAAGTGTAAACCGGGGTGCTCACTTCTTAGTGAATTAGAAGTGAATCAACATATTTTATTGGAGAGATTCTTAAGGGTGGCAGTGTAAGAATGTGTTCAAGTAAGGGTAAAATCTGCTTTGCAGTGATTTCAATGAAGTAAAAGATGGGACAGACCTAGGGTAGGTTTAGGCTGCCTTAGTTGAGTGGTTGTTGTGAGGGTCACTAAGGGATATGGGACGATTTGAGAATTCTCTGAGGAAGTCTTAAAGTGTGAAATTACCAGATGGAGAGGGTATGTAGACTAGACTGGATCTTCCTGTCAATATGCTGACTTCCTGGCAGACTTGTTTATGTGAGTGAAGAAGGGGGGGGGGTTATTTTGATTTTAATTATTTGGTTTTAAGTCTACAGGCAGCTTGTTTGGTTAAGTTTCTAAGTGTTTACTAATGTTTAAAGATGTTCATAGATGGGTCATGTTTCCACCTTTCCAAGGCTTCAACACATAGTTTCATTAGGAATTTAAGCTCCTTGATGAGCCATTAATTTGTGGGTCCTTAAGTAACCTTCAAATCACCAGGAAGTGGGAGTCTTGAAGTGAGAGTCTGCAAATTGACTGACGGCAGTGTCTGCATCAGAAAGGGACAGTATTGCAGACCAGTGAATGGTAGACAGCTTTGAATACAGTAAGGGGAATTTGGAGGGGACTTAAGTCAGAAAGATACTAGTTTGGTGGTATCTGAATTGTAGATTTTGTAGGGTGAATATAATGGGGCAGTGGTCACTAAATGTGGGTGGGGGAATAGAGACAGGGAAGATATTGTCAGGATGGGTTGTAATAATGAGGTCAAGAAGTTAGTGGTGATAAGATTTGGAGTTGAGTATAGTGGGGTGTCCACTGGTTGGAGTAGGCTGAGAGCTGCAAGTAATTCATTTAAGTCATTCTTCACATTGTCCAGGAGGTTTAGGCTAAAATCGCCTATGATGATGATGCATTTACTGATGCATTTACTTTGTATGATGTGGGAAAGCATGGACAGCAGCAATTTTTTTTAATCTGTGACGTGAAACTGGAGATGGCAAACAGACAATGGCCATGTTTGGGTGTTGTGAAGATTTCACTGAAAGTTTAGTTAATAGACAGTTGGGGGTCACAGTCTAAGGGAGCATTAGCTTGGGAAATAACAGATGTAAATAGTGGATTTGTGCAGTAGTATAATACCACTACCAGGTGCGGACCCTGGCTGGGAATCAAAAGTACAAATATACCCAGGGAAGAAATGATGCATATGATGATGTTTATTTTTTTTTAAACAAGAAACATCTTTATTGAATTATCACTTGCGGTATAGACAAGCATACATTTATATAAATGAAAACAAACCATACTGACATATTATCAGTTAAAGACATTATACATCACTTATAATCTATCCAGTTATTGTCAGTCAAACATTACACAGCTCATTCAGTTCCTGCCTACACTTAAACCTCATTCGTCCTTCAAAACATTATTGTTCCTACAATTCCCATTTTTTTCTATGTAATTTGTTCCAACCTTTTTCTAAAGACCTTGCTTCCAGTTTTTTTATCACTGTTACTATATTCACTACTTCTAGTACAGTTGGTTTAGACTTTGATTTCCATTTCCTAGTAACTGCTTTTTTTGGCAGCCAGCATTACTAAATCCAGCAAGGCCTTACTATATCTAGGCAATTCCAATTCTATACCACAGCTCAAAAAAAAATTTCCTTAGTTACACAAATTTGCTCACCCAGTATTGCTGACAAAGTATTCTGCTGAGAATTTTTAAAGTCTGCCAACTCATTACACTCACAAAATATGTTCCCAATTACCTCTTTCTTTCCCATCTCACCTCCAAAATTTGCAATTTACCTGACGAAAACTTATTTTAGAGTCTGCTTGAGGTATAAAATATCTATACAAACACTTCCAAGCAAAAACTTTGTAGCATATTAGGGAGCCATACATACATCCTACCATTGTTTCTTTGTGAATTGCTTAACCAGTCTCTCTTCTCAATCCTTTCTAACCTCCTCTGATTGACTCCTGTAGTTATCATTCAGTATTTTATATGCCTACTAATTATCCTTTTTTAACAGCATGCTCTGTTCTAGATTCTACTAAAAACTCTACCAGTGCTGGACTTTCACTTAGGATTCCCTATTCCTTTCTCTTCGCATATCGGTTCTTGACAGAGAATGGAATCTCTAGCCTGCAGTCCAAATGAATTCCTGGCCTCTTCCCCTTCTATTACCGTTTCCTCTCTAGTTATTTGCTCATAATACTGTGGTTCCTTTGTTAGTTTACACCAGTAAATTCCTGCCCCCTCTTGCCTATTCTTTGTACCTCTAATTGCAGTCATCTCTACTGGCAGAATCTCCTTTTTCCATTAGCATGTTGGCTTGATGATGGTTATTCTTAGACCAAGACTCAGTTATTACCAGGAGGTCAGGGGAGTGAGAGCTCAGAAAACAGCTTTTGCTGTCAGTCTTGTTGGTGATGCTTTTAGCATTGAGAAGTGCACATGATAAAGAGGTACACTTTGGACTGTGTGAGGAGTTGTGAGTCTGGGAAGTATTTAGATAAGATCACTACTGTGGGAGGTACAGAAATAGAGAAGTGTGAGTAGGGATTTGAAAAAAGTAGGTTAATTAAGACAGAATATGTAATGTTGTCAGATTTCATTTTCTTAGACTTGTGATTTGTGATATATGCAGAGAGGGTGTTTTAGAATATAGTAAATTTGAGAGAATTATTTGACTAAGACTGTGGTGGCATGTATTGCTGTGGTAAGTGAGAAGAGGATGTTTTAAGGTTTGTGTGTGCGACTAGAGTTTGTATGTGTAGCTTGGAGTATTAAAGTATAAAGAGTTCCTGATTTAGTAGTTTACTTGAATGAGTTGTATGGGGTGGTGGATGGGGAACTGAGGGTTGGAGGGGAACAAAGTAAGTCACAATCCTTGAGCTAGCAGATTCCAATCAGTCTGCAGGTGACAATAAGCCCATGGTGTTAGCACCTGCCTGTGACTAATTAGCAGGCACGTGTAAAAAGTTTTTGCATGGAAAAAGACAAGGGTAGTTTAAAAAGAATATTAGGTCAACATGATGCACAGCTCTCTTCTGACTTTAAAACAGGCAGCGACATTTTAATGTTATGACCCTGCAATAACTGCAATAAACCAGAGTGTATCCCAAACGGTAAGCTGAGGAAACAGTTGGCATAAAGCAAAGCTTACAGAAACAAGTGTGGGGGAGGAAAGAACAACTTCAAAGCTTATTTATATAAACAGAAATGGTAAGGTCCCCTTAGCGAAAAACTAATATCATTAAACCAGATAGAAAGGGGGGGGTTCTTTACATTTGCAAATATGTGCCTTGTTGCAGGTTGAGTTTTGAAGAAGTCAGGGAAAGCAGGCATATTGTAAAACTGTTCTGTGTCCATTATCATTACTGGAGTTGTTAGTTCCTTATTTCACTGAAATTAATACCAAACAAGACATACTTAGAACTCCTGAAAAGAGAGAATGATGTGAAAGACGTTAGGCTGAGTTGGGTAAAGAGTTAAGCAAAAAATATGTTTAGCAGAGAAACGATAGAACATACAAAGTTAAACTATGTCAAAACTGCACGCCTGAAAAGTAAGAACAATGCATGCTAACAGCTCTGAGTATTAAATCAAAAGCAAAGCTCAAATGCAGTTGTGAGATCAGTGATTCAATTAAATAATTAAATAACTGTGCTATAGTCACATAAAAATACTCTTTACAGATTAGTAGAGAATTACATTATTAACAAGTATAACTTAGGAGAGTATGGACATATCAGATATCATGGTAATTGCACAGACAGTATTTTGCTGAATAAACGTATAATCATTTAATAGAAATAACTGATCAATTTATCCCACAGTTATAACAAGACTGGCACAATATAGGGCACAAATTACTGATTTCTCTTTGCATAAAGACAAATTGCAACTCAAGTACGAAAGCGGTAGCAGCTTGCTTCAAAAACACTATATAGGTATCAGTAGACAACTAGATATACAATAATCAACATATGTGACTACAAAAACAGTAACTGTGTAAAAATGATCAATTAAATCACCCATACAACTGTAATCGAGTGAAAACATTAGGTAAATCACTCACACAAGTTCCTATGTTGACTGTGTCAGCCAGGGCAACTGAGAGACATGGGGTAGGGTGGGGGTAGAAAAGAATTAGATAGATGTCATGGGCTGAAAAAGCTTTATTCCAATCAAGAAAGAAAAGAATGACAAATGTGAAAAAAACGAACCACATTTAATGACTAACTGTATGGTGGCATGGGCTGGGAACTTTATCTGCAATCTGGCTGGTGTGAAAAGGAATAAAGACATGAACATAACAGCCCGAAAGAAAGTCCTAGAAAAAGCATGTTTAGAAACTGCACAGAAAACTACATATACATACATTAGAAAAATGGTAAAGACAAGAATAGCCTGTTTTGGGAAAACAAAAAGCGAGAAAAGGAAAGTTAATTTACAATGGATTTATTAACTGTTGCAGGAACAGCATTCACTGAAAAGTTCTACACTAAAAGTAAAAAATAGAGGTACTGTAAAATAGACATGAAAATGATTAAAATAAATATTTTTTTAAACTCTGGTTGGATAATAAGAATTTAGTTATTTATTTATATTCCTTAACCAGGAAGCTGAACTGGTTTAAGTAACTTTTTCATTCATCGCCCGAACCAACACACAGTAACATTTACAGAAGATTGAATTTACACATTACCAAACACAGAGTTTCAAAGTTTCAACAGTACAGTGGCAAACAGTATAGCTTATTACATAACCAAGGTTAACTCATTATATAGCAGTAGTACACATCAAAGTAAGTAAAACATTTGTTGAGATGACTTTAAGGTATACAAAAATGCATGTAGCCATTTGTAACAGCACACAGAGTTACATTTACACAGCTGAGTGAATAGAACTACAAAGACTTTTTGTAAGACAAAGAAGTGGTGAGTGGAGATAAAAACAAGATGCTAAAAGATGAAATGTATGCAAAAACAGTACAGAATAATACAAAATAAACAAAGGAACAAATTGCCATGTGGAAATTAATAAAAACAAGATTTAGAAACAACAAAGACTATCTGAAGGTAATAAGAAAATAATATATGTGGTATAATAAGAAATATACAGTAATTTGAATAGCTAACAAAAGAGGAAAATATGAATGAAGTACACATAAAAGAATGTGTTGCTGAAGGAAAAGTATATGGACAATATAAAAGGAGAGAGAGTACAAAGAAAAATATTTAAAAAGAAAAATTACAGAAAGGAGTGTATGAAAAACAACAGGCATAAAAATTGCTAACAAGGAAATGGAACAGATAAATTAGCGGTCTCCAACCTTTTTTGCACCGAGGACCAGTTTTATGTAAGACAATTTTCCACAGACCGGCCATCGTGTGTGCATAAAAATAAAGCATAATACAGTGCATAATAAATACACCTCACCATAATGCAGAATCGATGGGAGCCCTGAGCTTGTTTCCATTTCAATGACACAATCCCATCTAGGAGTGATGGGGGACAATGACACCTAAAGTGTGTTCATTATGTCCAGTCTACTCCGTAATTTTGTTTTGGTTGCTGTAATTGTAGAAAACCCCGCTTCACGAAGATAGGATGTTGGAAATAGAAACAGGATTTTCAGTGCTTATTCTAGCAACTTTCTACGTTTATAAGAGCAATACTTAAAATTTGTCCATGTTATTTGTGGATCTGACTCTATCCAGATTTATTGGCATTTCACAGGGCTTTATTTTAGGGCCAACATTTTTTTAAAAGTTTTATGTCTGACTTCTCAAGAAATAATAACATGTGTTGTAGCAAATTTACTGATGACACTAAGGTGGTTTCATTAGTGTCAAATACTGAGAATTAGACCAGGTTACAAGAATTTCTGGATGCCTTGGAGATTTAGGCACAAAACAACCTTATTATTTATTTTATTTATTTTACATTTGTTTACCAGTATAGTCCGACTGGAATACATGTCCATTTTCAGCAGAGGCCTAGGGAAAAAAGCCCCAAAAAGACATTCAACAAACTGTTACATTTTTACAGTTTAAAACACAAAATAAAACACAAATAAAAGGATTTTTACACAAATGTAAACAAACACAAAAACAGACATACAAACAAATTATTACATTTTTAATGAGATGGAAAATTCTAGACAGTGTTTTTAAGAATGATAGGGTATTGAATGTCTAGTAGGCTAACCTGGTAGTACAGCCTAGGAGATCATAGGATTTATAAGTTAAGAAACAATAAAGTGTAGGCAGAAGTCCTCCATGTGCACAGGAATGAAGGTTAGAGTTAGTCTGGATTAGGACAAGGACATAGCCATAGTTTTTTAAAGTACTGAATCAGACTTTTCTTGAATTGAGGTAGAGACAGTCCAGATGTAAGATTAGCAGGAAGAGAATTCCAAGTTTTCCCAACAAAGTTAGCAAACAGAGATTACCAGCTGTGTTGTTGGATTTGAGAGTTTGAACTAGTAGTCTTTCAGATGAACGAAGTGCGCTAGGGTTACTGTAGGGGGTGATGAGGTTTTTAAGTACGGGTGTATTATCTGGTTGGTACAGGATCTTGTGTGCAACTATTAGTTGGTTAACCTGAAGTAGGTTAGGCAGTTCAAGCCATCCTAGTAGATTTAGGTTATGACAGTGATGAGTTCTGTAGGCTGCATCAGTAGCAAATCTAGCAATGTGATTGTAGCTGCTAGAAAGTTTATTAAGGTCAGTTTTGCTGAGGTTTGTAAATAGAGGGGAAGCACAAAAGAGGGTGGAGAGTAGATGTGTACGAGCAATTACAGTTCTGGTTAATGGCATTAGGGAGGGCTTGATCCTATATAGTGAGCCAAGTTTTTTATTAACTGTTTTAATAGTTTTATTGATATGCAGATCAAACTTAAGGTATTATATCTATTATAACTCCTAACAGTTTGGTTGAAGAATCTGGGGAAATAATGATGCCGTTGTTGGATTTTAATGTAAAAGTTATAGGGGCAGACCAATGAGTGGGGAGAAAAGCAGCAGTTTGGTTTTATTAGAATTTAACATGAGACAACGGTTAAGGAGCCAATTTTCAACTGTTAAAAGTATTTTGAGATAGAATCTGCAACTCTGTACACGAAGTGTCAGAGCATACTAAAGTGGAGTCATCCGCATACTGAATGCATGTTGCATTTGGGATGACTTTATACAAATCACTGATGAAAATGGAAAATAATAGTGGACCTAGTATGGAACCTTGGTAAACCCCAAGGGTGATGGGTAAAGGGGTGGATAGTTTGCTCTGCCATAAGACAGCCTGTTGTCTACCATTGAGATATGATTGAAGCCATTGGATGGCCTGGTCCTCTAGGGAGATGGATTTCAAAGTGTTATGAGTATTTGGTGGTTTACTATATCAAAGGCTTTTGTATAAATTAAAATAAAATGTATTTATACATAAATAAATAAATAATAAATGAATAAATAATCTTAGGACGATCATAAAGAAATGTTATATATCCTTTAAAGACATATTGAGGACTCGCTCCAGTAGGAATAAGAAAGTAATAATTCCACTGCATAAATTAATAGGTAGACCTCAAATTTAATATTATGCTGCTGTTTGTCTTTATAAAAGGCACCAACTCAATAGATGGCAAAGAATTCAGAGGCTCCATCACTCGGAAGGTAAGAGAGGTTAAGGGGCTGGTATATAAAGAAAGGTTAAAACAGCTGCAGCTACATACCACTAGTTACAGACTAACTAGAGAGGGTCTAATCACAATCTTCAAGTGAGTGCACAACTCTTTACTGGCAGCAGAAATGGGAGTTGATATAGAAAATCAACCATTAGAAACTCTTAATAAGGGAGACTTAGTGGTCATTCCTAAAAACTTAAATGGAATGAAGAATAGTGCATAGGAGTAGGAAAGTCTAGAATACACTTCATTTAAGAATAAGGAACGCCAGGGGTTTGATATCTTTCAAATAGGCTCTGATACTTGGATGAGTAAAAGGATATTTGACCTATTACTGCCTGTTGGGCAAGCTCTTTGATGTCTTTATAAAACCACATGCTTGTAAGCACTAACATTGTAACACTGTATATTGCTCTACTTTGTGCCACTGCACCCTGCACACCAAGACAATAGCTGAAGCTGTAGAGTAGCTAGTAAGCCCTTTTCAGTAGTTCCCTTAGAGTGACTGGACCACTTTGTTTGGTGTTAAGCTGCTGGCAAATATGTTAATTGAGCAATTCAGCACACTTGCATTGCTGTACCCTGAACGTGTTTCTGTGAGGCTGCCATCCGTTGCTTGTCAAGGGCTCAATATTACTGCACTGCTGTAGGCTGAGTATGTTTCACCAGACTGGAATTAGTTGTACATTGAGATTTTCTGTCACTGTATTGCTACAAGTTCAGTGTGTTGTGGTGGGCTTTTTAATATAATGTCATAATTATTACAATAGTTATTGCACCAGCTGTGTTGTGCTCTCATGTGCTGTTGCTGATCTCATCAAACACCTTGTTTTAACAAGCCCTAATAGCTGTTGATCTCACTAAATGTCTTCCTCTAACTAATTGCTTTGCTTAACTGCTACTCCTACTTTGCTGCCATACTAGTTACTTAATCAGACTGCTACAACCACTATGCTCTATTGCACTTAGGTTCCCTCACCTGCAAACAATTAACTAACTATATATCTTGTACACTTATCCTTATAAGATATACATACACCTGGCCAAAATATTACAGCATCAGACTTGTGCCCCTTCCACTGCCAGTTTCATATAATTTGGAGTTCTGAGGAAGTACACAAAAGTGCAGTTGGTAAGTAAACTTACAATAACAGTACACGTTCTAATAAATCATCGCCTAAGATATGACCACTAGCCAGCTTTCTAAGCTTTAGGGCACTCTCCATTTACCTTAACTGCTGAGTGGCTTGAGCAGAGGCACATAAAACCAGGAAGGAGCTAAGGTAGCAAAAGCTTCAGAGCTTTCTTGCATCAAGAAGGGTGACTAGAGCCCTGAAATGATGAAAAATCTGGATAATCCCCTAAATTAGTTTCTCTTTCATCAAGCCTTTTTAAGACTCAGCAATAGAACAGTCAAGCAAAACATCTTTATCCACAGAAATTTTTTAAATTTCTGCCTCAACATCCTCTGAAAAGTTTTGAGAACAAAACCAAGCAAATCATTTCTTAACTGAATCAGTAGCAGCACCAGTAGATATATCATTATCAATGTCTTAAGAGCATTTTAAGGAGTGTTTGGTTACCTGAGAAGCTGACACAATTAAGGAAGTCGAGACATTTTAACCTCTGGTGAAAGAAAGTTAACAGTTAATTTTCTCATGTTCTCCAAAGAGGCCAGTAAGAATTTCAACATATGAGCCTGGCAATTCAGAATTCTGAAATTTCAAATAACAGAAGAATTAATGTTCTTCGCAAATCCATCAAAAGCTTTCCCATCCTTGTCAGCTGAAATGGGGGTTAGCATTTGTAATATGTTTAGCAGCAGATGGCTTTGTTAAGGAAATAGCAGGGTCTGATTTAGAATTAGAAAACAATTATTTATGAGTTTGAGGCACTGACTGTCAGGTAAATTGCAAGCTGTTAAACATATTCTTTAAAGGTTCAGTCGGTTAACGACTATCTGTTAAAACATGAGGAGCAGCTACAGGCCTAGGAAAATCCAGAATATTCATAATATTTCTGCCATCTCTAACCCTCCTGGATGATTCTCAGAACTCATTTGTCTGAGATAACCCGATGCCAGTGGGGAAGACGAAGGCCTAAAATGAAGAACAGATTTACAGGATTGCCCGGGGGGGGGGGTGGTGTTGAAAGGATGACTAGCCATTCCAACTTTTTAGACTGTCCTTGATTCTGGGAGGCTTCTCCTTTTTTCTCTGAGCCTCATTGCCCCTGATTTTTAAACTTATGCTTGTTTGGACTTTGTTAAGAAGGAAAGTAAGCAATCTGTGCAGATGATCCTAAATTATAAGGAAAGTTTTTGCTGAACTTAGAAAAGTAGGATTGAAGACTGTATGTAAACCCCCCAAATCAGTTTCTCTCTTTCATCAAATCTTTCTAGGACTCAGTGTCAGAAGAGCCAAGCAAAACATCTTCGTCCAAAGGAAATTTTAAAATCTCTGCTTTAACAGTTTTGAGAACATAACCAAGCAAATCCTCTCAACAGAACCAGTAGCAGCACCTCTGGATACATCATCAGCAAAGTCATAAGAGCCCTTTAAGGAGTGTTTGGTTACTTGAGAAGCTGATACGATTAAGGAAGTCGGAGACATTTTATTCTCTGAAGAAAGAAGGTTAACAGCTAAATTTCTCAGGGTCTCCAAAGAGGGCAGTAAGAATTTTAACATATGAGCCTTGCAATTAAGAATTCTAAAATTTAAAGTAGCAGAAGAATACATTTTCTTCTCAAATCTATCAAAAGGTTACCAATGTCAGAGGAAATGGGGTTAGCGTTCACAATATGTTTAACAGGTGGCTTTGTTAAGGAAATAACAGTGGGATCTGATTTAAAATTAGAAAACAATTATTTATGAGTCTGAGTCACCAACTGTCAGGTATGTTGCAAGCTGTTAAGAAAACATCTTTTAAAAGTTCATAGGTGTATACTACGTTAATGACCATCTGATAAAACACAAGAAACAGCTACAGCTACACTAAAGGAAGATATTCCCCCCCTACCAGACCCCAGTATTCTGACTGTGAGTCAATGTCAGGAAGTGAGGGATTTTTGTTTTTCTTTTTCTACAAGAAGTCAGTGAAGAAACAAGATTTAACCATTAAGGTCTGAAAGTAACTCAAAATGCAGCAAATCTTGTGTTCACAGTAGGAAAAACCAGAGAAGAAATATTCTTAGCTTTTTAAGACTCTCATGAAAAAACTTACTTTCAAGTCAGGGGCACTAGCCCAAGAATCAGGCACATTATCCCAGCTATGCAGTAAACCTCCAGTCGTTACTTCCTCCGAGGCCAATATTTTCCCTTGTCCAGTCAGGACAACCCTACAGCTGCACAGGACATGACTATCTCTTGGTCCTTAGTGGCTTCTCATGGAACTATATCAGGAGGACTGAGTGGAAATGATGACTAGTCTGAGGAACCAAGCCTGGCCACAGTACAGTCAACAATGGGTGGCTGAGGTAGTGAGGGAACTGGCCTGATACCTGAAGACTCCTGGTAAACTTTCTTCTTCTTCTTCTTCTTGAGGACAGGAGAAAGGAGACCCAAAGAGACAGATACTTTCTAAGCAAGAACAGAGAGCGAGAAAGGGAGGTTATCAGCCGGGGAGTGACAGTCAAACTCTTGACAGGAAAAACTAGTGTTTTGGAACATTTTAATGGACAATGCCCAAAAGACCAACATTTTGCCCTGCACAAAAATCTACCAAAATATGTAGAAAAATAAAGGATAAACAATATTTTACATGGAATGTTCATACAAGCATTTCCCCAGTAAAAATCTCTTCCAAAGTCATGATAGCCCATAAAAGATATAAATCCAATCATAATAAATATTTTTTTTTACAAGAAAAGGGCAGTTTTCCTCAGAAAATCAAACTAGCAGAAAGTTTTCCCTGGGAGGGTATTTATCTGGCCAGCCTTTAAGGATTGCTAGCCAACCTTCAGTTCTGTAAATCCTACACAGGGAGTGAACTTTGTTGGCAAGATCATTCTAAAGCGTTTGGCTCCCTAACTGTTGCTTTCATGTGACTCTGAGTCACTCAGCATTTATGATACACGGAAGGTGCCCTGAAGCTTTGAAATCTGGTCATTGGTCAATTCCTAGACAGCATACAACCCATGCAGCTTAGACTACTGCAACAGTGATCTAATAGTGAACATCTGCCAAATGCTCACTATGAGATATTACTTGACATATGTAATGCAATCTGTGACAGAAGTAAGAATTTCCTCAACATGGATGCCACCGTCCTCTCAAAAACTATGGCCTGCAAGCAGCATACATTACCACCCAAACTTCTACACAAATATACCAAAGCAGCATGCCCCAAGGTTGTCAAAAAGTTTTAACCCAGGTCTCCTAGAACCAAGAAGATAAATCCTTAGCGGAAATCTATAAATATTACACCACCATCCTCACACATTGTAAGTCACCAGGCTATTGCCTCTAAGGCATACATAGAAGTACAACTGTATTAGTATGGGGTCATTTCACTATTAAGCACATGGACTCCATGCTCACAAGGCTGGACAAAGGTAGGAAGACAGCTGTCTCTCTGGCATCAAGATCCCTGAAATTATGGGAGCTCTTTAGCCTCTCACACCAGGCAAGTATGACTATTACCTTGTGACAGCTCATGTGAGTGAGAATGACTTAAGGGGCTTACTCTGAAGGGCAGACAAAGAGACATGTTGAATCTCATTATGCATGTATGAATTGCAGGTAAAACTCTGGCAATGGGAGGAATAAAGAAGTTACGTCTTACCATAACGTTCCATCTGTATTGTTAATCCTTGTTCACTCATTACGTATGGGTATTGGTTCCGAGCTCGGAAACTAGCCGGCCATTTTACAAGCTCGCGTCAGCTTCAAACTCTCGAGCTAAACTCTTACCCACAATTCCCCTCTCCCTGTTACCTCAGATTGAGTTTGCAAGTTAAAGAAGGTAGAGGCTACCTCTGGTCAAATAACCTAAGAGAACTGGATGGTGAGATCCACTAAAAACCACAGGAGGGGGAAGGAGGGAGGGTCGCAATGACTGAACGAGGATCAACAATACAGATGGAACACTATGGTAAGACATAACTTCTTTATCTGATATTGTTAATCCTTGTTCATTCCTTACGTATGGGACAGAGTCCCCAGCTACCTCTATTCCTGGGAGGGTCTCATGGAAGGACATTCCTGAGCACTATAGAACCGAAAGATACTCTTCCCCTGGAAGCCAAATCCAATTTTTAATGATTGATGAAGGTATGAGGCATAGCCCAAGTTTAAGCTGCACAGATGTCATGTAAAGAAAACTCTGGCATGGAAGGCAGCAGAAGTTGCCACCGACCTTGTTGAATGAGCTTTCATGGTAGTAGGCAACGAGATATCACATTATGTGTAAATAAAGGTCACACAGTCCTTCAACCATCTAGCTAATGTGGCCTTAGCAACAGCCGATCCTAATCTAGATCCAGAAAAGGCCAAAAATAACTGGTCAGATTTATGAAAGGGTTTAGTCCTGTTTAGATAGAAATGGATTTGCCTGTGTATATCAAGGGTATGTAGGCAATACTCTCCTTTGTTTGAATGGTTGGGAAAGAAAACTGGCAATTCAATGGCTTGATTAACAGACATTTCATAGATCACTTTAGGCAGAAATGACGGATTAGTTCTCAAAGACACTCTATCTCTATGAAAAATCAAGTATGGACTCTTGATACATAAAGCTTGAAGTTCAGAAATATGTCTGGCAGAAGTAATAGTGACCAAAAACAAGGTTTTCCATGACAAATACGTGAGGTCGCAAGAAGAGGCTGATTCAAAAGGTGCCATTGTCAGAGAATGTAGAACTAATGATAAATCCCATGGTTGAATAGGTTCTCTAAAAGGTGGCTTCAGATGATTCACACCTTTTATGAAGGTCTTGCACAATTTATGGGACATAAGAGTGGAATCTTGGACACCCTCATGAAAATTAGAAATTGCAGCCAAATGAACTCTAATGGTAGAGGCCGATAGACCCGATTGAAACAGGTCGGCCAGATAGTCTAGTATTATCGACACTGGTGCTGAAAAGGGGTCTCCTTGTTTATCTTTCAGCCAACAGGTAAATCTTTTCCACTTGCTCAGATAAGTAATTCTAGTGGAAGACTTATGAGAAGTAATGAGAATATCACGTACTGGTAAAGAAAGATCGTTCTGCCTGGCAATCAAGGGAAATGCAGTAGCCAAGCCATCAGCTTTAGGCTGTTCAGGTTGGGATGAATCAGATTCTGTGGGTGTGAGATCAACTCTGGGACTGGATGGAGGATCCATGGTCGATATAGTAGGTGAGGCCAAAGGAATGGGAACCAAATCTGTCGTGGCCAATATGGTGTAATGAGGATTACCTTGCTCTTCAACCGCCGGGCTTTCTTCAGAAACTGGGGAATGACAAGAAAGGGCGGAAATGCATAGAGAAGACCCGGGAGGCCAATCGTGGACTACAGCGTCCCTGGGTGACTGTCCCGGAGGGGGAATCAGGGCAAAGTAGTTGCTGCATTTGTAATTGGTTGGGGATGCAAAGAGGTCGCAGCAAGGACGGCCCCAGCGGTGGAAGATCTCCGCCACTATCAAGGGAAAAAGGGACCACTCCTGAGGTTGAAGAATGCACCTGCTGAGTCTGTCTGCTATCACGTTGGAACTCCCGGGAATGTGCGTTGCTAGAAGAAAACAGTTGGTAGCCATCGCTCATTGTCATATCCTTATGGCCTCTTGACATAGGGGATAAGATTTGGTTCCACCTTGCTTGTTGATGTACCAGACCACCGCCAAGTTGTCTGATTGAATCGCAATTGTCCCAGATGGCAGTAGGAGATGGAATGCTTGCAACGCCAGAAGCACCGCCCTCAGCTCTAGAACATTTATATGCAGATGGGCCTCCAGTTGGGACCAAGTGCCTTGGACTGTCTGTCCCTGACATAGCCCCCCCACCCCATTAGGGAGGCGTCCGTGGTTACTGTGGCCTTGGGTTGCTGGGGGGAAAAGGGGCGAAACCACTGAGAGAGATTGTGTATCATCCACCAATTTAAATCCTGTTTGCACCTGTGGGTTACTTGAATCATGGCTGAAAGAGGATGCTGAAAAGGATACCACTGGGTGAGCAGTAGCCACTGTAGAAGCCTCATGTGAAACCTGTCCAGGAGAACAATGGTGATGGAGGCTGCCATGGAAACCAACAGCTGTAGAATAGAGTGAGCCGTGGATTTTTCCTTTGAAAGGATTGGAATTAGTTGTTGCTTTATCCTTAAACTTTTGTGCTCTGGAATAGCAGCTCTGCAGTTTTTTGTGTCCAAGATAACCCCTATGAATTCTGTCAACTGAGAAGGGGTGAGGTTGGATTTCTGCCAGTTTATTATGCCTTGCCTTTGAGCAGCGAGGAGAGAGTATGCCAGGGCTTTTTCCAGTAGATGTCTGGTGGGGGAGGAAATCAGCCAGTCGTCTAGGTATGGAAACACCTGGAATCCTTGAAGTTGCAGGTGAGCTGTGACAACTGCCATGCACTTTGTGAACACTCTGGGGGCTGTAGAGAGTCCAAAGGGCAGTACTCTGAACTGGTAATGACTGGCTCCTACACGGACGTGCAGAAATCTTCTTGATGGTCTGTCCACCTTTATGTGGTAGTACGCATCTTGAAGTTCTATAGAGCACATCCAATTGTCTTTTTCCGAAAGCGGGAGGATAGACTGTATAGTGACCATCTAGAATTTTTGTACTCTCACAAACTTGTTCAATACACTGAGATCCAAAATTGGTCTCCAGTCCCCGGTTTTCTTTGGCACCAAAAATAGTCTTGAGTAGAATCCAGATCCTATCTGGTCTGGAGGGACTATTTGGATGACTCTCTTTCTTAGCAGCTTTTCTATCTCTAGTGCTGCTTCTTCCCTTTGACTGGGTGGAACGTCGGAAAGATTTTCTGAAGGGATGGGATAAAGATCGAAGGGGATATGATAACCTCTGGTTATGATCCTCTCTACCCAAGAATCGGTGGTCTTGGTTAGCCAGGCAGAAGGGTACAAGGAGAAACGTCCCCCAACCACCTCCAGAGGAAAGGAGTTGGGCCGCTCTTCAGGAGCACTGGTAGGATTGACCAGGGAAAGAATCCCTGGAACCCTGGTTACGTGGTCGCCCTCTGCCCTGAAAAGAGCATCTTCCCTGTCAGTTTCCCCCCTCTGCCTCTGGGGGAGAACTCGGCCTGTGTGTCATGGAAAGGACCCTGAGATTTCTTGAACCATATCTTCCCACTCTTTTGGTTTCTGGAGAAAGCACGTTGAGGGGAAGAATAACGGACACCCATGGCACAAAGGGTCTTACCGTCTTGTTCACATCTGGCCAGTGTGCTTTTAACTTTGGGCCCAAACGAGGAGGGCTCAATGGGGGCATTAAGAAAGGAAAATTTAAAAGGTTCTGCGAAGTTGCACAAGCGCATCCAGGCTTGTCGTCTCAAGACCGCAGCTGAACCCGCCGCTCTAGCTGCTCCTTCTGATGCGGGAGATATCAATCGCATACAGGAGTTAGATATAGACTTAATGGTGGCCAGCTAAGAGGCCACTTTGTCACAGACCTCATCAGACACTGCAGCAGCCAAGGTTTCAGAAAGTTCAAAAACTAGATCCCTTTGTAGCCTGGTCAAATGTGCCATATAATTCAGGGACCTGATAGCAAAGGTCGCTGAAGCAAAAGTGTGCTTCCCTGTTCTGTCCAGGGCCCGGGACTCTCTGTTAGGCAGATGGAAAGTCTGGCTTTCTTCTTCTGCCAGATCCTTTTTTGTTGCGGCCACCACCACCAAAGCATCTACAGGAAGACCTTTGGACCAATGGGGATCTGAAGCAGGAGGGGACAAGATCTTATCTGGCCTCTGGGGAATAGCTTCAACAGTATCAGGGGCCTTCCAAGCATGCTGCACAATGAACGTGACAAGTCCATCGGCAGGCGGAGTAACCCAGGAGGTAGGGGGCAGGGAGCGAAAAGCCTGTAGGAACACTGATTCCTCAGGGGTCGGATTAGAGGGCTGCCAGTCACCTCTCTATTTCAGGATTTCAAGGATATCGCCAAAGGATACCTCAGAGGGTGACCGAGAGGATCCTTTCCCCTCATCGAAATCTGTGTCTTTGGTGAGAGACTCTTCTGTGGAGTCCATGTGCTTCCTCTTACACAAACTTTTCCGGTGGACTTCCTCAGCGGGAGAAGATGGGGAAGACAATGGAAAAGAGGATTCCTGAGGGAATATGTCCTGAGGCCCTTGCAACCGGTGTCCACTAGGTGCAACTTGTGAGACCAGTGTACCAGAGGAGGACGGAGTTATAGACAGTCCGGTATCACCAGCAGCGGCGAAAGCCTTCTCCATCAGTTGGAAGGCTGGTCCACCTGGAGAGGAGTGTATGTCAAGGACAGGGGGCACTCCTCCCCTAAGTGGCTCAGAATGCCAACTCGGAGTCCCTGGATGGCTGTGGAGCAGCAAGCTATGCGTATCACAGCTGACATCCTGGGCCATAGCAAAACTTTCCTGCCACGAAGGCAACTGCAGTTCCTTAGTGAGATCCATAAAGGGAACCGCAAAAGGGGAAGACTGTACTATATCCATGGACTTCAAAGGCAATGAAGGAGGAGAACAAAAAGGTGTCTTTGGGGATGGGTGATCACCTTCCAAGGAAGGATAGTTCCTGGAGGGTGGAATACCTCTGACCAATAAAGCCTGGTCCACAAGACGCAACACATCATGTTCAGAAAGACTTCTAGTGGACCTCACAGAGACTGAGGGAGAAACAGGCCTGTCCATAAAAGAGGCAGACTCGGTGCCCATCTCATCTGATCTCACCGAGGACAACGGTGCTGAGAAAGACTGGACTACTGTAGTCTGCACCAAGGAAATCATTGGTGCCGATGTCATTGTCTGCACCGACACAGGGATCGGTGCCGAAGTGGCTCTCGGTGCCGAAACTGGAACTGACAAAACTGGAGTCAGTAATAAAGGCCTCGGTTCCGAGGAAGATCTCGGAGCCGACACGGTTAAGGTCTGCGCCGACTGAACGGTTGGTGCCGATACAGTGGTAATGGTCTGAACCGAGGAGCCCCTCTGTGCTGATATGAAGAAGGCTGCAGGAGAGGATGGAGCCGAAATCACTAATGGAGCCGAAGGCCTTGGTGCCAAAGGTCTAGGCACCAAAAGCACTAGGGCTGACTGAGAGAGTTCCAGAGCCGAAATTTTAGCCTTTTTAGATTTTGGTTGGTGAGAGTCCCCAGCCTGGGATGAAAGCAAGGATTTAGCCTTAGTAGAAACATCCATTTTCTTATGGGTTTTAGGAGGGGTTGAG